>NC_134501.1:17696712-17889212 GCF_040206685.1 Ascaphus truei
GGGAAGTCAGAGAGAATGTGAGGTCAGAGAGAGTGTGAGGTCAGAGAGAGTGTGAGGTCAGAGAGAGTGTGAGGTCAGAGAGAGAGAGAGTGTGAGGTCAGAGAGAGTGTGAGGTCAGAGAGAGAGAGAGAGAGGGAGGTCAGAGAGAATGTGAGGTCAGAGGTCAGAGAGAGAGAGAGTGTGAGGTCAGAGAGAGAGAGTGTGAGGTCAGAGAGAGAGAGTGTGAGGTCACAGAGAGAGAGTTCTGAGAAAGAGCGTGAGGAGAGAGAGTGAGGTCAGAGAGAGAGAGTGCGGTCAGAGAGAGGTCAGAGAGAGAGAGAGTGAGGTCAGAGAGAGTTAGAGTGTGTGAGAGAGAGTGAGAGTGTCTGAGAGAGACACCAACTGCGCACTGCAACTGTTAGGTATGTTTGTACACCTATGTATGTATGTACACCTTTGTTTTTACTTTGGGCGCCGCGTAAAAATCCTGATCGCCTTGGGGAGCCTTGAAAAAATTCTGATTGCCTTGGGGAGCCTTGAACCGAAAAAGTTTGGGAACCACTGCCCTAATACTTCCACACTGTCCCACCCCTCACTGAGTTTTGGGAACGCTTTGCTTTTGCAACACCTAATCCTCTAATCCTCAACCTGCTCTGGGGCCACGCTTCACAGCTATCAAAACCTTCACGTCTGCTACCACAGACTGCCGAATCAGGTACAGAATCTACACACAACGCACAAACACAGCACACACACACATTCACACAACACCAAACACTGCAGACTGCCTCTTCAAACCCCCCCTCCCCTCCACGCCACACATCTCCCTCCCGCAACCGGACCGCGAGGCTGCGGCCTCCACTCACACACCATGGCAACGATGTCCCTCCCCCTATCCCGCCACCTCACACAGTGTAGCTCCCGCGAACCGCACAGCGCGCCTCATCTCCTGCACCTCACACAGCTCCCTACCGCAACCAGACCGCGAGGCCCCCTACCCCGCTACACCATGCCACCAATGTCCCTCCCCCTATCCCGCTACCTCACACAGTGTAGCTCCCGCTACACACCACTCCCTCCCGCTACACACCACTCCTTCCCGCTCCATTCCCTCCCCGGCGGGGGAACAGGCAGGCTGCCACGCGGCGCCTAAGATGGCGGACCCCCTTCCTCCCTCGCGCTCCATTCCCTCCCGCTCCACTCCCTCCCGCTCCACTCACCACCCTCCCACTCCATTCCCTCGCGCTCCACTCACCACTCCCTCCCGCTACACACCACTCCCTCCCGCTACACACCACTCCCTCCCGCTCCACTCAGTTCCCTCCCCGGCGGGGGAACAGGCTCCCTCGCGCTACATTCCCTCCCGCTCCACTCACCTCCCTCCCGCTCCATTCCCTCCCGCTCCATTCCCTCCCGCTCCATTCCCTCCCGCTCCATTCCCTCCCGCTCCATTCCCTCCCGCTCCACTCAGCTCCCTCCCCGGCGTGGGAACAGGTTGCCACGCGGCGCGTAAGATGGCGGACCCCCTTCCTCCCTCGCGGCGCCGAGTGAGAAGATGGCGGCGGCCGGAAGTACAGGTAGGTGTCGCGCGCGTGTGTGTGTGTGTGTGTGTGTGTGTGTGTGACACTGCCCCCCCTCCTGTCCACTGCCCCCCCTCCTGTCCACTGCCCCCCCTCCTGTCCACTGCCCCCCTCCTCCTGTCCACTGCCCCCCCCCTCCTGTCCACAGCCCCCCCCTCCTGTCCACAGCCCCCCCCCTCCTGTCCACAGCCCCACCCCTCCTGTCCACTGCCCCCCCTCTCCTGTCCACTGACCCCCCTCTCCTGTCCACTGCCCCCCTCTCCTGTCCACAGCCCCCCCTCCTGTCCACTGCCCCCCCTCTCTTGTCCACTGCCCCCCCTCTCCTGTCCACTGCCCCCCCTCTCCTGTCCACTGCCCCCCCTCTCCTGTCCACTGCCCCCCCCCCTCCTGTCCACTGCCTCCCCCTCCTGTCCACTGCCCCCCCTCCTGTCCACAGCCCCCCCCTCCTGTCCACTATCCACCCCCTCCTGTCCACTGTCCACCCCCTCCTGTCCACTGTCCACTGCCCCCCCCTCCTGTCCACTGTCCACCCCCTCCTGTCCACTGTCCACTGCCCCCCCTCCTGTCCACTGCCCCCCCTCCTGTCCACTGCCCCCCCTACTGTCCACTGCCCCCCCTACTGTCCACTGCCCCCCCTCCTGTCCACTGACCCCCCCCTCCTGTCCACTGCCCCCCCCCTCCTGTCCACTGCCCCCCCCCTCCTGTCCACTGCCCCCCCCTCCTGTCCACTGCCCCCCCCCTCCTGTCCACTGCCCCCCCCTTCCCACCGCCGCCCCCCCCCCCCTTCCCACCGCCGCCCCCCCCCCTTCCCACCGCCCCCCCCCCCACCGCCCGACACATACCTGCCGCCACACACACCTGCTGCCTCCCGCCCCTACGCACCGACATCACTGTCCCACCGCCTCACACCCTAGCAGGACCCCCACGCACAGACAGCACTCACAACCCACGCGCCACCCGCCGCCTCACACCCTAGCAGGATCCCCACTCACAGACAGCACTCACAACCCACGCGCCACCCGCCGCCTCACACCCTAGCAGGACCCCCACTCACAGACAGCACTCACAACCCACGAGCCACCCGCCGCCTCACACCCTAGCAGGACCCACACTCACAGACAGCACTCACAACCCACGCACCACCCGCCGCCTCACACCCTAGCAGGAAACACGCCTCACATTTTTACATCACTTATGGCACCAAAATATACATTGTACTGTGGTGTGGTTACAATAAACCATTTTTATACAACATCGTATTACATTTTCTTCCATCTTTCTTTTCAATATTATTATCCAACCTTTACAACAAATACTCACCTATTGTTCCACAATTTATAAATAATACTACCTATTACGCATTTACATCCCGGGCAACGCCGGGTCTCTCAGCTAGTAGTAGATATAATGCCATATTTAATATTATAAGCAGCAAGTGAGATAGGACTATATGAACAGCAAACGTCAGCCTTACTTTATGACCAATATGCATATGACAAAATATGAATATTAAATAATAATAATAGAATGTAGTCTGATATTAATGAGATGATTGAAATAAAATGGGATTCTACAATGAATGATATAATAATTTAAACACTTTTTTCCGTTCAGACCAATCTAAACAAAGGAAGGTAAAAGTGATCAGACATTACATTTCTGCAATACTGAAAGTATACATTAATTCTATAGGTAACGATAGCAGCTATATTGTGAAAGGCCTGCTATGGATATCGGAGGTTGAGCTGAGAAAGATTCAGTGTCTGCTGAGAAAGGGTACAGTAAGTAACAGTATACACTTTTTTCACTTCAAGTTGTTCATTCTCTTGGTGTCCCAGTGTACCGGAGCACCACAGAGTGTCTATAGCCCCGCCGTGTCATTAGAAGTAGCACCACTTGTGGTGGATGAAGATGAAGACATAGTTCAAGCAGCACTAATTGGAGATATATGTTTTTCAACTTTAAATTTTTATTGGAAAGTACAAATACAGCCAATGTTCCACAGCCCATTATTACATTTCCAGTTTTGTCAAACACATATAGTGACGCCTTGAAGACGTAACCACTTAACACTTTACAGACAAGACCAGACGAACTTGACAAGGGGACAGGGATAGAGGGTAGTGGGGGGGGGGGGATGAGGGGAGGGAGGTGGTAGGTTGCCAGGCTCTGGAATAGGTATGTAGATATCTCTTGTTCAATTTTTTAGACCCTCGCTAAGAAAATTAACTGGGACAGGTTCTTCTGGGGTTTCTTTCTTTCGTTTGTTTTTCCCAATTCTATGACTACAGGAAGGTCTGCTAGCTGTGCGTCGCTAAGTCGTGTTGTCTAATCTGTCCTTAAAGGAGAACGCACCTAGTTTGATTAGTGCAAGATTGAGGCGGCATCCACCCCTGGGATGTCTACCTGGGTCAACCATGGGTCCCAGACGTTTAGAAAATTTGTGCCGGAGTCATTAACTAAACTCGTTAATTGTTCCATCCGGCAGACATGCCAAATTCTGTTTTTGATCTTAGGGATAATTGGTATCTCCTGCTGTTTCCATAATGCTGCGATCTCACATCTTGTGGCAGTAGCAAAATGCGCGATTAATTTATGCGACGCATTTGACAGACCCTGGATCCGCCTGCCCAATAGGAACAGCCACGGGTCCAGGGGGATCTCCAAATCGAGAATCCGCTGAATCCAATCTCTGATTTGTTCCCAAATAGGGGCCACCTTAGTGCAAGACCACAGCATATGTCGGAGGTCTGCTGCTTCTCCACACTGTTTAGGGCAGAGAGGGGAGTAGCCTTTTACAAATTTCGCTAAGCGCGTCGGAGTGTAATACCACCTCATAAGGACTTTATATGCGTTCTCCTTTAATGTGGTGCAGATTGAGCTTTTCGCCGCCGCCTGAATAATTCTGTCCCATTCGTCGTCCTCTAAAGTCTCTCCTAGGTCTGACTCCCAGTGTCTCATGTAACTCAGTCTATTGTCAATGGGCGACTTCTGGCAGATCACTTCCCTGTACATTCTAGACGTGAGTCCCCTTGTGTCCGTATCTCTGGAGCACAGCTGCTCAAAATTTGTTCGCGCCGGTCGAATTGGTGCTTTATTATAGAAATCTCTGATCTGGAGGTACCTAAAAAATTCGCTGTTTGGGATGTTCTTAGAGGATTTAATTTGGTCAAATGTTTGTATGGTCGTTATGCCCTCCAGATCCTTTAGGCGGGAGAATCCCTTCTGAGTCCATATCAAGAAATTTTTGCTATTCAGGCCCGGAGCGAAGACTGGGTTGCCCACTATTGGTGTCATTAATGATGTTTTGGTAGTCAAATTACATTTGAATTTTGTGGCCTCCCAAACTTTTAATGAATTGACCATGGTCTGTAGCGGATTGGTCATCTTGCGTACCCCTTCTCTGGGTAGCCAGATTAAATTTCGGATTTCAATTGGTGCACAGCATCTCTTTTCCAACTCAACCCATCTCCGTAGGCTTGGGTCTGTGTGCCATTGGAAAATCTGCCCTAATTGGGCTGCTTTATACACTGGCGACACACTTTATTCGAGCTCGGCTAGTCCCACGAATTCGGGTATACCCGGGTGTATTGAGGTTTGTGACTGTTTTCTGCCCGAGTGCATTGAGTTATTTTCCAAGCAGGGATTGAAGCATTTTATTCCCGCTGGCTGCAATACTGCACAGTATATATATATATACTGCATTACAATTCATGAATTTATGCCATCTGGTAGACACGCGAAACATTGCAGCCTATTAAATCCTAATCATTATCATTTAACAGATCAGCCGCCCATCAGCCAGGCATGAACCCAGGCTGGGAAGGCAAATGCAACGGGGCTTGTCAGAGGTGAGGAGCGGCGCATTCCAGGTATCTGCCAGGTACATACCGGGTATTTGCTCGAATAAAGTGTGTCGGTGCAGTAGTATGCCTGCAAGCAAGGCACCGCTAACCCTCCGCATGATGTGGGACGTTTTAATATTCCTTTAGTAATTCTTGGGTTTTTCCCGTTCCAGATAAATTTCATAAATTTTGACTGGAGGGAGAGGATGTCCGCCTGTACCAAAGGGATAGGGAGACTCTGGAAAAGATATAGCATCTTTGGGAGGAGATTCATTTTCACGCTATGTATCCTCCCAATCCATGAGATACTTCCCTTCATCCAGGTTCGGAGATCCTCCCCCAGCGTCTTTATGATCCTGGGGAAATTTGCTTTATATAAAGTTTTGTACTCCCTTGTGATATAAACCCCTAAATATTTGATAGCGGAGGGTTGCCATTTGAACTGAAAAATGAGGTCAATCAGTTTTTCGACTTCTTTTGGTAGATTAATATTGAGGGCTTCTGATTTAGACTGATTGATCTTAAATCCCGAAATTTGGTTAAATTTGCCCAGTATGTTGAATACATTTGGGAGAGATGTGAGAGGTTTGGCTAATGTGAGAATGACATCGTCCGCATAAAGAGCGGCTTTGTGCATTTGGTCTCCCACAGGGATACCAGAGATATCTGGGTTATTTCTGATGTGTGCCGCCAAAGGCTCTATACATAAGGCGAACAGTAGTGGCGACAGCGGGCATCCTTGACGTGTTCCGCTTTTGATTTCAAACTGCTCTGAGGGGAAGCCTTGATATCTCACTCTTGCTGTTGGGTTTTTATATAATGCCATGATGGCCTGCAGGAGGCGTCCCTCAAAGCCAAACGCTCTCAGTGTTTCCGATAGGTAGGGCCAGTCTATTCTATCGAAGGCTTTCTCAGCGTCCAGACTTAACACCATGGAGTGAATTTTTTCTTTTTGGGCCAGATCAATTCGGTCAATAATTCTCCTGGTGTTATCTGCCGCTTGTCTACCTCCGATAAACCCTACTTGATCAGTGTGTATTAACCCGGGAAGAACACTACCCACCCTGTTGGCTATAAGTTTAGAGTATATTTTGAGGTCCGAGTTAATCAGTGAAATGGGCCAGTAGCTCTTACAGTCTGCCGGGTCCTTTCCGGGTTTATGGATCACCGATATTGAGGCTTGGAGCATTTGTGCTGGGAATGAGGCCCCTGCTAAGATTTCATTGAATAACTTTAACATGTGGGGGGCTAGAATTTTTAAATATTTCTTGTAATATAAATTTGAGAAGCCATCTGGCCCTGGGGCTTTAGCCGGTTGTAGTGCTTTGATGACCCCAGAGAGTTCCTCCATCGTGAAATCCGACTGGAGTGCCTCCCTGTTGCATCTCTTCAAAATGGGTAAATGTGCCTCTTTTAAGAAGGTCCGTAAATCTTCCTTTGTTTTTGGGTTATGGGTTACCTTATCTCCATTGTATAATATTTCGTAATACTTTTTGAATTCCCCTGCTATGTTCGCTGGGATGGAGGTAAGGTCCCCATCTTGGTTTTGAATCGCGTGAATGTGATAATTTGGAAGCTTATTTTTTAGCTTATTGGCAAGTAGTGTGTCAGGCTTGTTAGCTTTTTCATAAAATTTCCGCTTGGACCAGGTCAATTCCTTCTCGGCCTGGGCAGAGAGGAGGAGGTTAAAACTAGTTTTAGTGGCTAGTATTTGGGTCAACGTGTGGGCATTCTTTTTTTTTCTGTGAAGGGAGGAAAGCTCCGCTAGCTGTTCCTCTAGCTTCAAAATTTTACCCTCCCGCTCTCTTTTCCGCTTAGCGGCCAGATTCATAATGACCCCCCTGAGGGTAGCCTTATGGGCCTCCCACAGTGTGGAGTACGTAGCCACACTCCCCTCATTCTCCTCGAAGTATTGTGTGATCTTTTCCCCAATTTCCAACTGTAGGGCTGGGATTTTCAGCAAGATTTCGTTTAGTCTCCAGTTCGCTCTAGGTCTGTCTAGTGGGATTAGTGTGCACCGCAGCTCTATAGATGCATGGTCAGACCATGAAATATCATGGATCTCGGTGTGAGAGACCCCAGTGACCATTCTGTTGGATACAAGGAAGTAATCTATCCTGCTATATGTGTCATGTGGGTGAGAGTAAAAGGTGTATTCTCACAGTCTCTGGTGTTGTTCCCTCCATATGTCAAGTAATTGGCAGTCACGTAGCCCTTTTTTAATTGTTAGTATGTCAGATCTGTGTGTAATATTAGTGGATGAACGTCTGTCAAGGTCCTCCCGTAGTGTCCTGTTCAGGTCTCCAGCGACAATGATATTACCTCTGGCCACTTTGTTGAGTTTCCCAAAGAAGGTAGAGAAAAAACCTGGGGCCGTCTGATTAGGGGCATATATTGTTGCTAGAGTAATTGGGAACCCTTGGATTGCACCCCTTACTATGAGGAATCTGCCCTCTTTATCTTTGAAAGTCTTATCGGGTACGAACGGTATTCTTCTATGAATTAGTATGGCCACCCCTTTCTTTTTAACTTTCGCGGAAGACAAAAAGTGTGTCGGGTAGTCCCTATCCAGGAATTTGGGGTAGTTGTCTTGAGAGAAGTGTAAAAAACAAAGAAAAACCTGGCGCCAAATTGTCAGTGGAATGTCCTGAACTCCTCAAGGGATCCGCACACTTGCTCGACAGACCATGCAAAGAAAAAAACACAAACAAACAAAAATCATAGCGCAACACTGTAGGGTGAGCAGTACTGCACTAATATACACAAAACAATTAAGAGTCCTAGCGACAATTTAAAAAACTATTTATTAAAAAGAACTATGCCAAGACAGGCAATGGCAAATGCAAAGAACCGCAGGTCATCTGGGACACAAAAATTGGAGCCCTACTTACAGACAGCAAGGCTTAAACTCGCATTGGAAGGAACAAGTCCTATATGCAGATGGTCTCCCTGCCGGGTGATGTCTCTGCTCCGTTGCGGCTCGAACTCCAGTCAGTCCCTGCGATGGTAACCGGAACAGCTCCGGCCGTGGAGGCTGGTGTGCGGGGTCCACAGCTCTGCACCGCGTGTAGACACACGCGTCACTTCCTCCTCCGGAGCAACGGGAAGTCTCTGCGCGCCCGCGCGTGATAGTACCCGTGTCCTTAAAGGGACAGCTGGCAGGCTGAAGGGAAAGCCGGGCTCCAATGCCAAATAACCATATGCGTCCAAAAGCCAGTCAAACAGTGGCTATGCCACTAGCCCTTGAGAGAAGTGTGTTTCTTGCAGAAACAGAATTTCTGCCCCTTTACGCTTATAATCTCGGAAGGCGATTCTGCGTTTAGCTGGGCTATTAAACCCTTTAATGTTATGTGAAACTAGCCTGAGTTTCTTACTCATTTAAGAGTGTGAGATGACTTTGCTGACGATATCTGTTCCTGCTTGATGCACCTGGGCCAGAGTCCCGACCTCCTCTCCTTCTTGAACTGCGATACCTCACTTCACCACCTACAGAAACACACAAGGGGGAGCACACAAGAGGGTATACCTGGGGGGACACATCAAACACTAGACAAGACAAAAGACAATAGAATTCTCGTCGTCTCGGCGACGCCGCCTCCTTGACGAGATCACCGCCTTTGGGAAACTGGACTCCCCTCCCACCGTCCGGGGGAAACGTGGGATGAAGTTCACTCACCCCTCTTGCCCAGTCCCAAAGGACTTCACTAGGGCCCAGGAGATCCACCCTCCTCCCCCCTAGTGCGTGGCCCATGCGGATTTTTGAAGCAGGTCACTCCCTCCCACTCCTGCCTCGCCCTTCCTGAGGTTGAATTAATAAAACATAGGATAAATTATGCTTAACCCGAGTCTGACCCGGCATTGGTCACCCCTGTAGAGTATCGGGCTAATCCCTCGGTGTCATGGCCTCAGCAACCTGTGTTGATTTGCTTCTCCTCCATTTCTCTTCCCCCTTTCTTTTGATTTCCGTCTTCCCCAGCGATCTCATCTGTCTTTCTAAACCTTGTGTCGTCCTACTCCTTACTTCCCTTCTCCTTTCCCACTCAACCTGTCTTCACCAACCTACTAACACTTCTCTACCTCCTTTGATACCTAACCTACCAATTCCTATTTCACTTCCCCCTAGCCTCTGCTTCCAGTCACCACTCTCACTATCTAGCTTGCACAATTCTATAGCTTTCTTGTTCCCTCACTTCTCTATATTTATTCTTCTATCATTCTAGTTCCCTACATACTCTCCACCTTACTCACCCCTCTACCCCTTCCTTCCTACTTGCTACATCCCTAACCCCCTTTAAAGTCAAGTCTACTACCTTTCTCCTTCCTATAGCCTTGTCTCCTTAATTATCTCCACTTCTGCTTGTTCTACTTGCTTTTATCCTCTTTCTAACTCCCTTGCTATCTCTTACCCTGCCCTTTCTCCGTTAATGGATCTGCCGCGACTATATTAATTCCCTTCCCATATGTTTTCTCTTCTTCCTATATTTCAAGATTCAAAAAGCCCGCGTCGGGCCGGTTAGGGGACTAATCTAGGCCTGTGCGGGCCGTCCGGCGCATTCTGGACGCCTTGAAGGGCTTACGGCTGTCCTCAGTCTTGCTGGTGACGTCATCTGGCTGCGCCGGTGGGATCTAGCTCCGCGCCACCTCCAAGATGGCGCCGCTCCTTCCGGGGCACAGCTGTGACGCGTATCCGGGAGGCGGCCATTTTGGAAGACATCTCTCACCAGTGCGGAGGTGCGTGCGCTTGCTCCTGCTTCCCGCTCAGCGCACTCTTCCTGCTCCTGCGGCTCACCGTGGATTCCCGCCTTCTACAGCTGCATCGCCATCTTGTGTCGGGGGCCGCCATCATCAGAAAGCTAGGCCGCAAATTTTCTCACCAGGGATTTTGCTTCAGTACAGGTTGCTTGATCACCGGACATCTGTAATTGGGGTGTCGAGGCTCACCTCTCTTTCTCTCGGGGGGGAGTTTCTTTCTTTGGTGACAGCTTCACCGTGGCTGGGGACCAGACCTCAGGTAAACTTAGTAACGGAACTTCTTCAACATTGAACATTGAACTTTTTTAATTTTAGTGTTAATCTGAGCCCTTTAGGTTGGTGCTGCACCCCTTTGCTCTCTGGGGGATCTTGCCCTTTGTTCCCATACAGGTTCTGGGAGGGCGGTATTTGGATCCTCCGCTGCCGGAGCTTCACCTAGGCCCAGCTTATGGAGGAAAGCTGGCCCCTCTTCTGGCCCTCGAAGGGTGGTAGTTTTGCCTCCCCTTGTTACCTGCAGGCCGAAGGGGAAGGTCCACCTGAACCTTACCCCTTTATCTCTCAGGGTCTTGGTGAGAGGCAGCAGGGCCCTTCGGCGAGCCAGTGTCTCTGTGGACAAGTCTTGAAAGATAGACATTCACACTCCCTCATATTCCACTGCTGGTAGGGGTCTCGTTTTGTGTAGTACCGCTTCTTTTGAGCGGTAATAGTGCATTCTGAGCACAATGTCCCGTGGCTGCTCATGCATTAGAGGCTTGGATCGCAAGGCTCTGTGGCACCTGTCAAGGGCTAAGAATTCTTTAGGGGTGTCAGGGAGCAGAGACTCTAGCCATTTGAGGATAAAATCCTCACTGTCCAGTACAGTTTCAGGGACCCCCCTAATCCGTAGGTTATTACGCCTGTCCCTGTTCTCTGAGTCCTCTTGGCGGTCCCACAGCTCATTTATTTGTTCTTGGAGACTGGTATACTTGCGGTCTTTTCTTTTTATGGCCCTGATCGACTGGTCCACTTTATTTTCTAGGACGTTCGTCCTCTCCCTGAGCCCGGTAACCTCTTTCTTTAAGTCCTTAAGCTCAGCCTGCAGCAGTACTTTCAGATTTTCGTAAAGTTTATCCAGGTCGCATTGTCTCACTGGGCGCAATGCAGGGTTATCTCGCTCCTCTCCCTCCCCGTCCGGCTCGGTCTCCGATCCGGCATTCAAATCGGGCGCCATTTCTCCCCCTGCACCGCTCGATCCAGCGCGGCCGAAATATTCTGGTAGCCCCTTCTTTTTGGCTATTTTGGGGGTTTTCCTTGACATTGCGGGACAATGTGGGGTTTTATTAGTAAAATTATCCATTGAGTGGATGGTTTTATTAGGTTTTTGCTATCAATATATTCTAGCGAGGCACGGAGCACTTATCCTATGCGACCATGCTCCTTGCCGTCGTGCATGCGCCTCGGAGATATATGTTTTAAGTTGCTGAGAAAGGGTACAGTAAGTAACAGTATACACTTTTTTCACTTCAAGTTGTTCATTCTCTTGGTGTCCCAGTGTACCGGAGCACCACAGGGTGTCTATAGCCCCGCCGTGTCATTAGAAGTAGCACCACTTGTGGTGGATGAAGATGAAGACATAGTTCAAGCAGCACTAATTGGAGATATATGTTTTAAGTTGCAAACTGGAGCATGTCTCCTGATACTGGTGCAGATTTGGTCATTTTGAGGTTTAGTGGTTCAGGTGTGGTTTTTCAGTACATGAGCTTGTGAGTCTGGCCTCACCTCACCAATCTCTTTGGAGGTCTCTATTTAGGCCAATGCATAAGACTTTTACTTGATAAAGTAAAACACTATGAATTGGGAATACTGTACAAATCTGAGATATTACTTTGACTTTAAATTAGTGCAGGTATCAATATGCTTTAATACCCAACAGTAACTGTTACACTGCTGTGACAACAATAAAAAATACCATGCAGAATAGACCCCTCACCACTTTTGAGAATCTGTTCCAGCTAGGTGAATACCACAAAGGGACAATTGCTCAATTTTATCAGATTCTAATACAACAATACAGGGGGCAAACAAGCAAAAATATCTCAGACTGGGAAAGCGATATAGGTAACATTCTAGTAGACGGGGACTGAGAGGAAATCTATGAAAGAATAGCAAGGGCATCTCGCTGCACAGCGGTTAGGGAAACGAACCTGAAAGTCCTACACAGATGGTATTATACCATGTCTGCACTCATTTTTTCCACTAACTTCCCCTATGTGTTGGTGCAACTGCGGACGTTCAAACACATATGGTGGTCCTGCCCCAAGATAATTCTTTTTTGGGATAAGATCAGAAGATTAATAAAAGGGGTACTAGGATTAGATTTGACATGGGGTATGTAAACCGTGCTCCTGTTAAGACCAATAGAGGGCCTGGAGAGGAAGGCAGACCATGTACTGTAACAACACAAATTCTGTCGGCAGCCAAAGCAATAATTGCAAAATACTGGAAACAGAACGATCCTCCACCCATCACAACAGTAATGCACAAAATGAACCTTGTAATGACTATGGAGAGTCTCACTAGTCTAATTCACGATAGATACAATATATTCCTGACAACCTGGGACCCCTGGGAGACTTATGTATGGTAAACCCAATTTGACTCTGACTGTGAGATTGGACCTGACCATTACCTATTTAGATTGAGTAAACACTGATACGGATGTATATATATATATATACAACTGACTGTATGCTCCCTGCATGGAGACCAATGTGGATGCAACCCCCTATCCCTCCACACCCACCCTTTTTTATTTTCTGTACCCCTCCCCCCCCCCTCTATTATGTTCGGTAAAAAATAATAAATATATAAGTTGAAAAAAAAAATACCATGCAATTTCAGGCTGCAGTTATGAAATGAAATGACTTCTGTTGAGTGGTCTGAGCTTACAATACTACTAATAATAATAATAGCATGTTCTTGTACAGTATAGCGCTGCTAGTTTTACGTAGCGCTTTACAGAGACATTTTGCAGGCACAGGTCCCTGCCCCGTGGAGCTTACAATCTATGTTTTGGTGCCTGGGGCAGAGGGAGATAAGGTGACTTGCCCAAGGTCACAAAGAGCTGACACTGGGAATTGAACCAGGCTCCCCTACTTCAATCTCTCAGTGCCAGTCAGTGTCTTTACTCACTGAGCCACTCCTATACAGTATACAGTATATGTATAGGTAGACGTGTGCTGACCTACGGGTAACTAAAATACAAATAGGGCTGAAATGAATAACCCAAGACAAATATAATAATTTAGTCAAGGCTTGTTCCGAAATATGATTAATATGCATTAAAGATGCACAGAACACTCACTCTCATGAGGGGATAGTTGCTTCATATTCTAACTTTACTACCGACCAGTCCCTTATGAGAAACAGGATTTGAAGCATAATGAGGTTTAAATTGAGACGCGTGAATATCAGAACTTGATAGGCAGATTACAATGCAGCAATCAATCCAAACAAGACTTAAGGGAGGAAGTTAAAAGGATTTAAATCACAGAACCATTACAATTGTGAAAAAAATAGAATTAAAAATTCAGTCAATGTAATATGCACAAATAAATGATGAATGTCATCAGGTATGAATAGCTAATTGCATGTGACACTTTAATCAACTCCAATTGACTGAAGTTAACTACAAAATCCTATCAGATATTATCAGACATCGGAAATGTTAGCCTTCATGGGGATGGCAGCTCAAATGTTAATACCGTTTATTTGCATAGTGAAGTAATTTAATTATACAGTAAGTATTTTCCTGCATACTGTAGTGCCGACGGTTATTCTAAAACAAACTAGTGGCAATCACCAACAAGACCCAGGTACATGCTGCGTATATGATGGGTACATGCTGAAACATTTCAGTGACATTTCTGCAGAGACTAATGGCCCATCGGATTAACAGTGGGGGTCCCTGGTAGTCCCATTCAAACTGAATGGGACTGCCAGGGACCCCTGCTGTGTTAATCTGATGGGCCATTAGCCTCTGCAGAAATGTCACTGAAATGTGTCAGCATGTACCCAGCATGTACCTGGCAAATTTAAGGCAAGTTTTAGAATACTCGTTGTCTCGTCTGTAAATCTGCAAGAAGCCTAGATATCTAACTGCTGAAAAATATCTCCCAAGTTTTTATTGATGGATTTTTTTTACATTCATGTCAGATGTGAGAAAGTTGCTAACCAAGTCTCCTACATTTGATGGACATCTATGTCCAGAGGTATTTATGCCACCTCACACCTGGTGGAACCAGACACAGAACATGATACACTGTAATATGTGTCACTTCTTAACTCCTCCTATTGATAATCTCAGATTATTCACTGACGCGAGCAAAGCAAAACTGGTGCAAACTAGCTACAGTAGATACAGTATTGCACATCAGCTGTTAGTTACAAGTTTCAAATGCAAGATGGCACCTCCTATCATGATATAGACTTTTCTTTTACTGTTTGATGCCTAGATAAACACCACAAATCCTTAGTTTAGAAGAATAATCTTAATAGTGTTTTCTTGGTAAATTTAAATGATTTCTAGTTAGTCTAATCTCTGCACCTGGATGGCAGGAAGGGTTTTCTGGTGATCCTTTATATATTTTTATTGCAAGACTAAAACAAAACTCCAGGTTCTGGTTGATGTGTAAATTATTTACACAGCTATTGCTCATATGGAAAATAAAAGTTACTCCAGCTATTGAATTACAACAGAACAGTGTTTCATTCTTAATGTGTTATTTGATGTTATATAGAATGCCAGCAGAAGTGTTCATCATTTGAAAAACGCTTTATTAGAATCTTTGCAGGCTGAATACTTTGCGGGATCATGAAACATGCACACAATTATACCAGAGCTTTTGGGATCACATACTGGAGCTGAGATCTACAATATGCAAAGTTCATATGCAGTAATTCCAAGTCATATTATTTGTTCTAATAAAAAGCTTATTCATTTAATTTGCTTAATCACACTTTGTGTTTTTCTTGCGCTCATATTTTCAGAAAAAGATTATTCTGAATAACAAAGTGTAGTATTTCCCAATGTAGACTCCAGCTTCAGCTCAGTGTAGAAAGGTTATTGGTTTATGCTAGTATTAGGCTTCTATATTCTGCTCCAAAACTGTCACTTGCATTAGAGTGAAGATTATTGCAGTGAAGTGACAACATCTTTGGAATTAAATTATTTAGCCCACAAATAGACATCTAAAATGTCACACAGAGTACAATCTCCTAGTAGAATATTTTAATCCATAATGACATATGAAGTAGGACTGCAGTCATCAACTAAGCAAGATGGACTTCAGGCAACTAAAGTAAGTAAGCAATAAAAATGCAGTTAGCTGATGTGCATTCATACGGCTTTCCATTCATACAGTCAGCTAACCAACACAAACCAACAGGAAGACACTCAACCCAATGATCAATTCAAAAGACCAATGGTATATTTGATTTATTGTCATGCCGATGTAATTATTGTGTATTAAGACCTATTGCCATATTATCCACATATTCTCACCACTTGTGCTACTGTATACTGTGCATCCACAAACTTGAGTAAACAGCAGCAGCAAGAGTTGAGAGACTCACATACAGTATACTGTATGATCGTTGGTATTGGCCATGACAACACAACATTTAGACATGTATGTATGTATGTCTTTATAGCTTTATATAGCACCATTAATATACATAGCGCTTCACAGCAGTAATACACGTGACAATCATATCAATAACAAATAATAAAAATAACAGAACACGGAATAAGTGCTTCAGGCATAAAAATTAACATTTAGGAGCACCTTGATAAAGGCTCCGTTGGGAGCCAAAACGTTGAGGAATACATTTCACCTTTGGATGTTTGAGTGCCTGTCCTGTTTTCTTCTATCAGATGTGCTGTCTTGCTGACACCAGGACAGTTTTCACCCTACTACTACCTGTTTCTAGACATATATATATCTCACAAAGATAAGAAGCGCATGCTCCATAGTGTAAAAAAGTACAATAATATGAATATATTCAAAGAGGGGAGAAAATTGCATTGACAAGGGGAGACTGAACACAAGCATTGTGAGATAAATTCTCATAGTCACCAAGACGGAATATCAGCGGAATCTGGAACGCAGTTTAGAGGGGATATTGGTGGTCTGGAGTCTTTGTTTTGGAAGTTTCAGTTTTCTGGATGCAGTTGCAATAGTTCACAGCGTTCTCACTGCACTAACGGGCTGCCCAATGCAGACTCGTCTGTCTCCCTACGCACGTTTTTCCGCCGATATAGGTGACGTCACAAACGCATTTTGTCACTCAGAAAGTGACTTCATCAAGGATAATATATATATAAATAGGCAAAAACATGTTAGAATCTATCTATGTGTGTATACACACACACATACACATACACATACACACACACACACACACACACACACACACACACACACACACACACACACACACACACACACACACAGATAGATTCTAACATGTTTTTGCCAAAAAAAATATTATGACAACTTAGAAAAACAAAAGCAGTTAATACTTTCTCTGAATTTCTATATGGAACATGTATAACAGGACAAATGTAGCTGTATTGAAGATTTCCAAAGAATGTACTTCATATTTTATTTCATCATTTTGGAAAACTTTAGTTAGTAATTGAGCAAGAAAATCTATGATTCTGATTAATTCTGTGAATTGATGGATGCAATGTTGCAGAATTTTACATTTGTCAATTAGATGTGTATGTATTACTGCATACGCGGTGGTAACTATGGAACTGCCTTCTTATTTGAGTTATCATAATTCCTTCTTTCATTTTGCTTCTAGAAAGGGATATCTGTGACACATGATATTGAGGTTCTCTGGCATTACCTTGGGTTCCCAGATATAATTCTTGGCACATGAATTAGTGTGACAAGAATTAGCACAACAGATGCTTACAATGCCAGATGAAAACATACATTTAGAAAAAGAAGAATCTCCATTTCATAGTGTTATATAAGCAGCATATCAAACAGATAATCACAAATCTAATACTAACATTCGACTTTTAAGACAATTAGTAACAGCAATAAAAATGAGCAACTTTTGCTGCATATTTGGGTCAGTTTTGAATGAGGGATGTTGCATCAAAAGTATATTTTGTACATTGTAATATATTTGTATTTCTATGAATTGACAGGAAAAAAAACATACGTAGGCTTGGTAAATGGATGAGAGTTACAAGGGTTAATATGGAAAAATGCAGAATATGGAGAGAAAGCACTGCTGAGAGAATAAGAAAAGAAGGTCTCTAAGATTCTAACCCCATTCGTTTGGAGGTAGAAACTCACAAACCAATAAAAGGAGCAAGGTAGCAGGCAAATCCCTCGTGTTCTCTAGCTGAGTTGTAACTATACCAGTGACTCCGACACCTTAACTACAAATATCAAAGGTGTATCTGTAAGATAACCCTTTCTCAGACCTTCATACAGAACTGTCTCCTTTCATAGCTTTGCTCATTAATTAAATAATGTCATTTGGTGACAGGCAATAAAATGTGTTTTCTTTTTATTTTGACAAAATCATTACACACCATAATTTGAGAAAAATGAGTTAGGAGTTACCAGGCCATCTTGGGGAGATTTCACTCCGTAAAGTGAATTGCTCATATGGGGGCAGCATATTGGTGAAGGTTATAGATTTTCCACCACAATGCTGATAGATTGCACTAATATAACTTCAATAAAGATCATGGATTTGTCAATGTTACATTTTTTTTGTAGCTCTGGAAGAGGTTCACTAGCTCAACTAATAAATCGAAAAATGACCAATTCCTAGAGGTAAAATAACTTGTTCATTAGATTACAACAACCAAACAAACTATCTGTAGTAGGTTCTGTTGGGCATTAGAAGAAGTGTGAGAGAAGATGTGTAACAAGAATTTTAATATAAAACCGTGGTCTCCTGCAGGCGTAGGTTTTTCCATTTGTGGATATCCTATTCTCACACATGTGTTCATTCATATTATTATCTGACTAGATCCTCACACATCAATATCCCAAGCATACTGTATAATGTACTTCTTCATTTTTGGTTGTTCTATCTCAGAAAACATGCCTCTGTAATGAAAATAGTCTGTCAAGCAAACATTGATTGGGAAGAGAGGGGGGCGGGGCGGAACGGATGGACCTGTTTTCTGTTAACCATTGGTAAACATTGTAAAGATGTTCAATATAAATACATGCAGTATATTATACATCTAATAGGAACATTGGGTACTCTAGCATTGTCATAGGACAGGCCTGCACAACTCCAGTCCTTGAGGACCGCAAACAGGCCAGGTTTTCAGGATATCCCTAAATCAGCACAGCTGGCTCAATTAGTGCTCAGTATGACTGAGTCATAGAAGTAGGGATATCCTAAAAACCAGGCCTGTTTGCGGCCCTCGAGGACTGCAGTTGTGCAGGCCTGTCATAGTAGTTCATACAATTACTTTTTAAGCTACTGTATGGGAATACCTAATTGGTGTACAGTATCTATCAAGCTATCAATGCTATGAATGTATAAATAATACATGTGAAACACCCATCATTAGTTCTGTATTCAGTTAGTACTTGTTACAAGTTAAACGTGTAAAACTTTGTACGTTTAGCAAGTTTGTATTGGGTGATACATGAAATATCCTTGCCAATGTTAACATTATTAGCAAGCACTATTATATTTACACAATAAAATTGTGAGTTCAAAAGAGGCCCCAATATTTTGAGTATAAACTGAATATATGTTCAGCAGTAATTCATTTTTTTTTTTTGTGATAAATTCTCCACCCAAAGATAACGACACTGAAGTACACAGCGATCTGTGCAGTGCATGAATTAATCGTTTCTGTCTTCGTGGGTCACACATGTCCCGACCTTCAGCTCTTCAGCAGACAATTATAGGAGAGAAATCACGTTAAGCTTTCACCTGAAACTATGCATCAAAGATAGACAATTAATTAAGGGCACAACCTGAACTTTTTAAATCCATCTAATAAAGACAGCATTTTGTTTGAAAAGTTTAGGACTTCATTACATGCCAAACATGATATTAACGACAGCTAAAGAGCCAAAAATGTTATGTTTCGACTGTTGTAGAATATGCATATGTAATGTACATCTCATGCAAGTTTTATAAACTTCTCTTTCAGTTGATTCTTTCTTAATACCTCTCTAAAGACGTTTTGGTATCATTCTTCATGTATTTTGCATGGTTCTTCCACAGACGGCAGATTATCATGAATAAAAAAAAATCATAGATATGAATAGTTATTGTTGCTATGGCTTGGTTAGGTTTAAATAAAAAAAAAATACTGTAACATAAGCTTCAAAACATCTACTTATAACAAATAGTGAACATGCATTTCTCTGATAAAGAGATCAATATTTATTCTTCTGTTTAAGTACTACAATATTTTTCTGTTACAAACTGGCTTATGATTGCGTGGTGGCAGACACAAAGCAAAGTAAGAAAGAGTTGTGCAATAATGAAATGTGATTACAGGCATACCCCGCATTAACGTACGCAATGGGTCCAGAGCATGTATGTAAAGCGAAAATGTACTTAAAGTGAAGCACTCCCTTTTTTCACTTCGGTAGAGGTAGGGAGCCGGTATTGCTGTTCAGGACGTGCCTGTGTCCTACTCACAGGCGCACGTGCGAGCTGCCGTTTTCCAATTGGGCGAGGGGAATTAGCGTGTCACACAATTACGGTGGTCTGTAGTGCTGAATAAGTGTCCGTACTTGTGAAGCGAGCGTATGAACACAGGGGAATGAATGGTGCTATTGTAAATATGTCCGTACTCGTGAGTGTCCGTAAAGTGAAGAGCCGCATAGAGGGGTATGCCTGTTCAACAGCACATACATTTTCTTAGTGTCGGAATGCCCTGTACATTATCTAATGCCCTGTACAGTATCTGCATGCTATATTTCCAAATGACCATCTTAATATCGCCAAATAAATATATATTCTTTCTTATATTCGCTAAGCTCCATTGCAGGGTATTGTACCTCAATCCAGTAAGACTTGGCACCATTGGCACTTGGTTTATCCCCCTCAATGTCACCAGTGTGATAGTGATCTTGTCCTTGATCTGTCTCCATTTGGTCTCCTCGATCACTTTGGTATCATAGGTTACTATATAAAGATAAACTCTCATGGATCCCTACTACATTGGTAACCCAGAATGATTTGTATGATGTTACTTATGTCACGGGTTCTCAATCGTTTCTATGTCACGGGCAGGTTCACTGTGAAGAATTGTTTGGAGTTCCACTATACTTCTTAACTATTTTAAACTATATATACACAATATATATATATATATATATATATGCAAATATAGCTGTATGCTCATCTGCATGTCTTAGGCAGGTCTGCAACCCCGCCTTTCCCCATCATCACCCAGCATACAGCACTTCCACTGCAGCAAGGGATTCTGGGAAATGACATGCAAATGAGCACATAGTGTCACTTTTTGCCTCAATAACCATTTTTAACATGGTTCCCTATAGGCTTAAGCTTGCTGCATGGTCACAGCTTTGAGCACAGCCAGGGTTAAGGTGCATACCCAGAAAACCACCCACAGACAGCTGTTTCGACCTTCATGGGTCTCATCAGTGTGGGGTTGATTTTACTGGGAATGCAAGAGAGGCTATGGGATAGGCTAAACCATAATACTGAGTTAAGTTATGGTGAGTAAAAAAAGTGACAAAAACCCTCCACAGGAAAACAAATATGCAAATATAGCTGTATGCTCATCTGCATGTCTTAGGCAGGTCTGCAACCCCGCCTTTCCCCATTATCACCCAGCATACAGCACTTCCACTGCAGCAAGGTACACACACTGTATATATATATGTATATATATATATATATATATATATATATATATATATATATAAAAAAATATCTATCTATATCTAGCAATATCTATCTATATCTATCTATATCTATCTATAACACACATTACTGAACCCGTAACCTCAAATCAGTCTTTAGTGGTAACACAAAATGCAATTACATCGAGACAGAGACAGTGAGCAAATGGAACTGATTGAGCTGTATACTGGTAGAGACAGAGACAGGTCAAAGGGTGGTTTATCTGTATATATAGATCCAATCAAAGATGGCCTCAAAAGTAAGTGTTTGTGGTCCTTTCATAGATGGTGGTGACAGTATTTGTGCTGAGGGGAGAGGGGAAGCACCAGACTACCACAGCCTCTCAGCCACATGGCAAGCATGAGATTTCTCGTTTGGCGTGATCACCTGATCATGACATCACTGATGATGGGAATGGAAGGAGGAATGAGTCTTGTCTCCCATTCCTGGTCTGGTCAGATTGCATTTAGCACAGAACACTACTGCATATCTCCTAGAAAACGAGCAACAAAACCATGACGTAGCTACCATTTTATGGGTCTCCTGGAGTGCCAGAGCTCATGACATCATAGCTACAGATGTAGCAGACATTCTTACAGCTATTAACACACAAATTAATGTGTTAAAAAATGTGTGTGTTATCTCCTTAACCATTGTTCTCAATAGCACTACTGTTAGGTAATGGGCCAGCCTTAACACTAGACATGGGCAAAACTATCAAAATCTGTTTCGCTGAATTACACAAACTTTCCATTCAAAATTAGTTCCGCGGTGTAAAATCCATCGACGGGTTGTGCCCGTTTCAATCCATGCGGATTAATCAGAAACTGCCATTGGATTCAATCCGCTGGTGGATTTTACCAGTCCAATCCTCGGATTCCGTAATCCACCGGTGGATTTTAATAATTCAATCGACGGATTAGAATGTCAACGCTAAAAAAAAAAAAAAATCCAGAAAAAGCGGATCGT
Organism: Ascaphus truei; assembly: GCF_040206685.1. Taxonomy (NCBI): domain Eukaryota; kingdom Metazoa; phylum Chordata; class Amphibia; order Anura; family Ascaphidae; genus Ascaphus; species Ascaphus truei. The sequence continues at coordinate 17,718,761 of NC_134501.1, forward strand.
CCTTTTTGAGATTGATCTGCGGAAATCCGTGGACCAAAGGAATCAGTCGATCAACGGTGGATCCAAATATGCCCCCACAATGTGCCCATCTCTACTTAACACCACACGTGGCGGCGTAATACCGTCTGTTACATCATGGGGCAAGGGGTTAAGAAAGTAATTTAAGATGAATAATAATATTTTACATTGAAGTTCCACTGGATAAACATGAAATTCTTAGAATAAAGGTACCAAATTGAATTTGAAGAATAAAGCTTAAATTAGTTTCTGGCACTTGAACGATTTTATAGTAGTAATACAGGTAAAACATGCAGTTTAATGAATGCTTTTCAAAAGTTATTTCTGCATGCAGATGGGAAATGTGTCTTTTTTATTTGCAACACATTCTCAGTCTCCGTGCTTTGAATTATTCATCAGCAATACCTGTTACACATGCTAGAGGTCTTCCTAACTCTCAGTCAGTAACATAAGAAATGATGTGTAATACTGTATTTAAATACAACGGTAATTGTTTTCCCAAAGATTGTTTTTGACACTGTTTTGTTCAGCTTTGCTGGACATAACAAATTGACATCTATAATATGAATTATTGTCATGAAAATGGTGCTCTTTAAATTAAAGCATGTACTGTAATATGTAAGAGGTTGACATTCTTTGTGCATGTTAAAATATTTGTAAAAAGTAATTTTACTGCGCAGACAGCATCTGGTAGCTACACAGAGTGAGATTGTTATTTCATGGAAATGGCCTGTTTATATTGCACTATCCATTTAACAACATATTAACAAGTAGATTGGCACAGAGCTAGGCTAAAATGCCATTCTATCTGGTGTTATTTCTCTATAAAACCACACAATGTCAATGGCATTTTAGAACATTGTTTATTCAAATATTTAAACCAAATGTATCTTTGTTATCTGACATTTACAAAATATTGATCTTCAAAACGACCTGCCTTTTTGAACAGGGGTACAAGAAGTGTCACATCCATCCATGAAACTTGTTTATTTCCAATAGGAAAATGCAGCCGTTGATTCTGTTCATGGCACAGAACACCTTGATAGTGCATTACCATGCATTTTACTTTGATAGATAGGTGCAAAAACAGAAGTAAACCTTGGTTAAACAGAAAGTGCATAGGGGAGGCTGGCAGAGAAAACAATGGATTTCACATTACAGTACATGTGAATTTTGCAGAGCTACCTGAATGAAGTAGACAGTCTGACCGATGAACTGAGAGAAATGTCATGGCAAATATATACAAAAATACAATATTATTTTAGATGTTTAAGAAACTACCATTTTGGTGAAATATATAAAAAAAACAAACAATGCAATCATATTTTGAAGGGACCTTTGCACTGTGCAGTCTTAACAAACAGTAGTGGAAGGGATACAGTATGATTAATGAGCTTATGTTTTTTTGGATTTGTTTTAATTTCTAAAAAAAATAATAGTATCATGCTTGATGCCACTTAAGACTTTTCTTTCGATCCTTTTTTTGTGTGGTGCAAGTGTGTGCTAAGCAGGATACTGTACGCTCACCTTTATCACAAGCTGTCTACATGACCCTGCTACATGATGATGTCATTGGAACATATTCCCAATGACATCATCATGTTGCAGGATCATGAGGATAGAGACATGATAGAATTACACCTCTGCACTTAAAATATAGATACTGTACATGTATTTCCTTCTGTACACCACAAAGTGAAATGTCATTGTGTAAGGAATGGGGGAACTCGCCCCCTGCGGCGTGTTCCCTCCTAACCTGCCGCATCTCAGTTCCCGCTCTCCTTTACAGAGCATGCACGCAACCACGGTTCCCCTACTCATACCACGGAGCCCGGCCCACCCCCGGTCTCGTCGCCATTCTTACGCACGGCGCGTACACGTGTGCCTCTAGGTACTGTGATGATGATGTGATGATGTGTTCCCTCCTTACCTGTTGTACTTCTGATCGCCACCCTCTAGCGGCGAGTCAAGATTATCTGATGTCTGCCTGTGTTCTGAACTCTTCCCTGCTTCCGCAGAGGCTGCGCCTCTGTTCCACCCCTGCCTTGTCTTCTCTACAGGAAGTGACTCCAAGCATACTGAAGCAAGTGACGCCATCTTGCTTTCTGGCAAATCCTGCCCTCTTCCTCCTGGCAGGAAGTAAGCCTCACTCTGACTCACATTGCTATCAGCTGCCGCTGCCCTTTAAATAGACAGTTGCTACCTGCCCTGGTGCCTGCTGTTCCTGTCTGGACCTCCCTGGGACCTTTACTCACCTCCTTTGGATTCCCGGAAGACTGGAATATTACTCCTTCTAGTACTGAGGTTAGTTTACCGTGCGGGTAGTGTAGGACCTGCTGATTAGGGTTTACCTTGACGTGGTAGCAGGCTTACAATACTTTGGCCAAAGCATTCAACTAAAGAACCCTTACTTTGAATTTAGTATTGCTGCACATTTCTGTTACTGGCTCTATGCCTTTAAGGAGGCTGGACGTCCTCCAAGAAGCAATTCTATTGTGACCTTGTGCTCTGGACACTTTCCTCCCCTGCTCCTCACTAGTGGCAAAACCCTCACCCCGCGGTGGTGCCTGAGAACGCACGTATTCCCGCACTGCTGCCAGAGCATGCGTGCACATGCAGCTGGGCCAGTCATGTCTCTGAGTTTGGCTCCGCACTTCCGGACGCATCGCGCATTCTCCTGCACGCGGCGCGCTCACGTGACTACGTGTGCTGATCCCCAGCTGCGCGGCAACTCACTTCTCCTATATCGTGTCTCCTGCAGCTTCCCCACCTCACTATTGGTTTCCTTCCCTTCCCTCGCTTGTGTTTAGGAGCACAAGTGTAACACATTGTAAGCATGATTCACTTAATTCAAGTAAGTCAAATTTCTAATGATACACTCTTCTAAAACAGTGGTTTCCAAAATTGTTAACATTATGCGCCCCCCTCCCCCCCGTATACATAACATATTGCCTTTTTTTACCCTCCAAATGTATTGTGGCCTGATACAAAAATATGGGGGCTACATCTAAAAGTTGTTTAAAACACAGCACACAGCAAACCTATTGTATGTTAAAATTGTCAAAAGAATAAACACAATTTAAGTTAAAGAACAAGGAAAGTGTTCAAGCAATATTCTAAATATGTGTTTTTTTTTTTTTTAAGAAATCAGTTCTGTACTATGAGAAAATACTTGTAGCGTTTAAAAAGAAATTTAAAAAATGATAATGGTACAAGCATTTTTTATTTCTATAGCAGCCTCTTCTGAAACAGGCATGCCCTGGTTTGAGCCCTGCCCTCTCTCTAGCAGAGCACCAAATGTATCTAGTGACTGCCTGGTCACATGATCTTCCACTCAGAACTTTACATCTTTGGTCCACTTCTGCTGCAGAGACAGGGACTTAGTGAACCCTCGAGCCGAATCTTCACCAACCGTTCACAGGAGTACGGATCGATCAGAAACTTAGCTAATCACTTGTCAGTGTGTAGATTGTATTGATGCACATGTTGAATGGAATTTTTTTGTTAAACAGCAGCTTGAACGGCAGCTTTACTGTAATTATGCAGGAAGCTGACAATAAAAAAGTATAGACAGAAATAAAGAAACATTCCCAAATACGGTTCTAACAAGTCTTATCCTTAGCTTGTGTCGTAACTGTTATATTGTTTCGGTTTGTTTCACTGATACATTTTATAAATTGGTAATTAAATTCAGGGTCGCTGACACGGGGGGATAGCCAGGACTTCAGTCCCAGGCCCGGTGAGTTTTGGGCCCAAGCCCCCTGCTAGAAAATATAAGATGCAGTGACAGATCAACAGAGGTTCCTGCAGAGCAGAGGGGGCCTGCTGGAGAGTATCTGCAGAGGTGCCTGTCAGAGAAAGCATGCCTGTGGATGGTGGAAGTGAGGCCCATCTGACAGGCATCGCTACGGGTCCCAGCAATTATTCAAGGCAGTATGAAGCACACTCAACCCCCCCCCCCTCTGTTTTGACCCTCCCTTCCCCCAGGCCCTTACCTATACCCCAAGACCGATATTTCCTTTCCCCCATGTCCATAACTACCCCTTCCCATGAGGCCGATAACTGCCCATCAAGTCCTTAACTCCCCCTCCCCCAAGCACATAAGAATTTCAGATCATTATCTCCTCCTCTGCCCCACCCCCCTCAGGGCAATACCTCCTCCTTCTCCCTTCCCTCCACATCCTATTGTCCTGTATCCTTCTCCTTTCCCTCCACATCTTTATCTTCTTCTCAACACCCCTCTCTACTCCCATGTTCATATCTCCTTCTCCTCAACCAGGTCCATATCTCCTCCCCCTCTAGGACCCCCTCTGCCCCCGGTACACTGTGTGTGTGGGGGGGTGGGGGGTGTGTGTGAGGGTGAAAGGAGGGGATTTAATGGTAGGAGGGATTTAACAGAGGGGCTGCTCCTTTTATTTGTCCTGGGTACCAATATTTCTGTTGACAGCCTCAATTAAATCCACATGTGAAACTGCAGAAATCACTTGACCACAGCTTTGAACCAGTGCAATATGTTAGCAATAACATTGCAGAAATAACTGAACATCAATTAAAGGGACAATCCCTCCTAAGACCAAAGTGAACTACTGTAATTTCAGTGATGTTTAAGAGGCCCATCTGGGTAATCGATATCTTTCTTACTCAAATCTGACACCTATAAGGCTTTTTAGCTTTTGGAAGGGTTTTATTTCCTCTGCCTGCTCCTTTTTGTGTGGTGTCACTGTGTGGTGTCACTGTGTGATGTCACTGTGTGATCACCAAATGCTTGTATATCCAGAGTCCCCTCTCCCTCCCCACCCCCTTTATCTTTACTGTTCTCTGATAAGGACAGGGTGGGATAAGGGGAAAGAAAACACTTGATTGACAAATGCTTCCCCATTCAGAGACCCTGAAGAATTCAACTAACCTACTGTGTATGATTGCACCTTTAAAATATCCTATTATTAGTTTTTTATATTGAAAATAAAGAGTTCAACTAAAAGTACATCTCCATAGGAAAATGGGTGTCGGAAATAAACAACATTATGAGCCAGGTGTCCAGTATTGTTAGTCCTACATTGGGAGCAGAGGTTTCTGTTTTCTTTTTTATCTTTCAGTATCATTGCTTAGTGGAGAAACCTGTGTAATAAGGAGTCAATCCAAATCAGATTACAGAGATGAGAGAATAACTTCCAGACTACAGATAATGACATAGAAAACATTGAAAAAAGACCTTGACACATGCATTGAGTGACCCTTAGTCCAAATGAATGTTACATAAGCTGTAACCCTCTTCATGACTGTGGTCTCGACAATGTCTGCTGTGATGGGAAATGACTTTCATTATAACACATAATAAAACCTGGAACATTGTACGGTATTAAAAGCTTGGTCTCTTCACATATCTCCCACAAAAGTGAAGTTCATTCTCCCTGCCCTCCAACAATCCTGAAGCAGTTTTCTGATTCTGAGAAATATTGATGTAAAGTACTTTATGTTGAGGGGATTTCCTAAGAACTGCATTATAACTCAACCCTGGTCTGACAAAACCAATATTTCTCTACAATGTTTGAGTTGCTGACAGGACGCTTCTGAAGCTAGATGTATTGCATATTCTGCTTTGTTAAATCTGGAGAGGGAGCTGGAGCTATTTTAGTAGAGTCCCAAGTACTACACTTATCCTCTGAAACCCCCCTTCAAATAACATGTGGAGAGACACTTGTGCACAAAAAGGAGCACATCTGGGAGATATCCAAATTATATCTAAATGACTCACATCACACGTCTCCTAAACAATTATCACAAGGCCTATCCTGAGTAGCCAAGTTCTACAGCACCTTGTGAGGAAGGAGATACTGTTAGGTCTAATAAAATCAGAACACACAACCTCTGCTATTTAGGGCAGCAACTCTAGCAGTGGGCTAAACCAAGCTTCCATCACAGCATACTTTTGAGCTCTACTGCTCACACCTGTATCCAACCATATTGGTGGATACTTCCCTGGATTCCTTTAAAAGCAGGACACTGTCACTTCCTGGCTGCTACTGTAGTAAAATGTGCATGAGCCCACCTGAGATGCCTGAAAATATGTTAATAGCATATGTATACTGTAGTATAGGAAGGAATACCCTGAATAGAAGAGATGGTGAGTCTTGATCTTGTTGGGCCTGACAGTACCCCCTTCCTCACAAGGTACTGTGGAACTTGGCTTGTCAGGAAAGATCTTATGGAAATTGTTTAGGAGGTGTGGGGTGTGAGTCATTTAAATATACTTTGCATATGACATTAGCATATCTCCCAGGTGTGCTCCTTATTGAGCACATGTCTTTCTCCACATGTTGTTTGGAGGGTGGCTTGAGGGGATATAGAAAGTAATTGGGACTATATGAAATGCTCTCTCCCTCTCCCTAGTGAAAACTCATATTTCAGGGTCTGGAAATTTGCATAGGCAGATGTTATGAAATTCCTCACAATGTTTTAACTGTCCAATCCGCCTTTGGAGAGCCATGTGCAGATCAGATTTTGATAAACGATCAGCAAAAATGATGTTGACTCCTTCGCCCATCTCTAGTACTGCATCACCGTTTGCAAGGTTACCTGCTGCTAATATTATTGATGTTGTTACTGTACATCTATTTATTAAGTAATAATCCCAGAAGGACATGTTTTTACCAGGCCATTAATTAATGCCCAGGGTGGAGGAGGGGAAGGCTCTATGACACCATGTATTTTAATTATTTTTGCTATTGTGTGTTTACCTGCCCAGAATCCCCTCTCTCCCCTCTCTGCCAATTGCAGATCAGGGATTCTGTTCATTCCTGGAATTTAGACCTATAATACGTTTATATTTAGTTTAGCCTATCAATGGTTTAGTCTCGGACTATTGGGTTGCACATGGATACCCTGACGTCCAAAACTTATGCCAAACAAGGTGTACTAGGAACAAATCCTCCCTAAGCCAGCACTTCAGAAAGCGTATCGCACAGCAGATGCTAATGCAAATTATAGACTATGGGGATATTGTTTATGGTACAGCACCCCAAACTCATCTTAGCAACTAGACACCTTCTACAACTCAATATGCCGCTTTGTCCTCCAATATAACTACAACAACCAGCACTGCGAAATGCTTAAAGAACGAGATTAGTTATCACTTGTGTCTAGGCGCAAAGTTCATTTTTCCTGTCTTGCCTTCAAATAATTTTGGACAAGCTACCCAGCTATCTGATCAAGCTCCTCATCCCAACCACACGCAGCACTTGTCAACTGAGATCTGAGATCTCACTCCAAAAACTTTTCACAGCCCCAAGGTTCAACAAAGAATCCGGTCGCTCCTCCTCTTACCGTGCACTTTACAACTGGAACAACTACCTGAGACTCTCTTATCCGACCAGCACCTTCTCTAGCCACCTTTAAGACCCACCTTAAACACACCTGCTTAATGAAGCTTATGAGTAGCTCCGTGGCTGATACTTTACACCTCATACATAAACCATGGCCCCTTGCAGACATACTTACCAGAACGCTTCTACTGTCTCTGTACGTTCTTCCTACTTACCAATTAGATTGTAAGCTCTTTGGAGCAGGGACGCCTTTTCCTAAATGTTATTTTTATGTCTGAAGTCCTTCTTCCCAATATGTGCTATTTGTATTGTTTTTATTTATATGATTGTCATGTGTATTACTGCTGTGAAGCGCTATGTACATTAATGGCGCTATATAAGACATAATGTACATACATACAAAGCTGCCTCCAGTCTAAATTCTTTCAAAACTAAAGCTGCCTCACAATGTAATCTGTTCTGTAACTGTTACATACGCCTATAACATATATTACCTTTAACTGTTCATGCAATGTCTTTCAATACAATGTATAACCTTTGTTAATTTAATACAACCATGTATTATCATAACTCTGTGCCCAGGACATACTTGAAAACGAGGAGGTGATTCTCAATGTATTACTTCCTGGTAAAACATTTTATAAATAAATAAATAAATATTCGATGCAATGCAAAGATACTGTACTGTACTATCCAGATGCTAATGGTATTCCTTGTGTCCTCGCCACTGATAAGCATGTTTTTATGTACTGTAGCTAAATTATGTAGGGTCTGAATAATTAAGAGTACTCAATGTCCTGTGGAAGAGTGGTTGTAGGTGCTGTATGTGCAAAAACAGATCTTTACAAATCTTTATTACAGGAGGGAAACTTGGCACGGCCAGAAATTCCATTGATTCGACCATTATTTTTTTTTTTCTAAAATTGAATTATAGTTTAATGGTTTCTGTCACTTGCAGAACTTTGTGCGTACTTGAAACAGATGGGACCTGTCGTGGCTCATTACAGCATACAGTGATATAGTCAAATGAATTAGTTGCACCGATGTAACAAGTTCCGTTTATTTCTGAACATCCTTGTCTTCACCTTGATTAGTACCTCTTTAACCCTAACACAAGGAAGGAAAGGGGAAGAGAATGCCTCCAGTTAAATGTGAACCAATTATTCATCTGCAGGCCTTTTTTATTTCTATTCATATTCCATTGAAAAGGCAACTGCTTGGTCTTATAAAACCCAAATTGTGATAAGTACTTGCCTTTCCTTTTGTCTACTCTCTTAAAATGTGTATTCCCATAATTAAGGATTGCGATCAAATCTCATATGACGTACTGCACGTGAATCCCATCATGCAATCGTAAACTTGTTCCTCATCTTAGGCCCGTGTTCAATATGGTGTAAGCTCCTCTTCTTGTAATGGATCCTCGGAGCACCATTTAAAAGACATGGGAGTTTAGATTTCTCTGGCATGAATATGACATTACATTACATACATTATGTAGGGTCCATAGATCATCAAAAGGGTTGCATGAAAAAACAATAAATTAACAACAGTTGGAAGGTGAAGGCATGTTTGTTGCCGACGCCTAACAACTAGAAGCCCATTTGAAATTGCACTCCTTGGCAATTAAAACTTAACATTTAATTATAAAATACATAAAATAAGTTCTTAACATATAGGGAATGTGATTTTCAACATATAATGTACTTATGCGGGAAGGAATGGAGAGGTGGTAGATGGTCACGGTGTATAGTAGATTATGCTATGCTTAAATACAACGGCAATAGCAACTGACACCAATTGGCCTTTGTAAAGAGTACGTTACCCTGCTGTGAACGCTCAAAAACTTATTTTATGTATTTTATAATTAAATGTTAAGTTTTAATTGCCAAGGAGTGCAATTTCAAATGGGCTTCTAGTTGTTAGGCGTCGGCAACAAACATGCCTTCACCTCCCAACTGTTGTTAATTTATGTTAATTTTGGCTCATTAGTTGCGCCCACCGTCATCCTAGACGTGTAAGGCACCATCATATTACATTCACATTATTAATTCAGTGAGCATTATATTCTCTTTTTGTCTACATGAAAAAACAATATATAACTTTGATACTCTGAGGTCGCATACAGTAATATTCTATGAATAAGTATGATGTTTTCAGAAGTGCTTTTAAAGGGGTCTATTTAGCCAATTCTGGGCAAAGAAACAGCACCACATTTATCAAAAGAAGAAATTCCATTAAAATATTTTACCTTTTTCTTCAATAAATCTGATGCAGTTTTTTTGCCCCAGTATAGAGTAACTTTGATAAATACAGTAACAACATAGACAGTATGTACGATATAGAATATTTACCTACATTTGATTCAGTAAACTCATAATCTAATGTTGTACAAACGTAGACTCTAGAGTTAACTCCAGGAGCGGATTGCAGGTACAAACAGGCCTGAGAGATTCCTTCTAGAGCGGCTCTCCTCCTGCATCATTGTGGCATCATGTGATGTCATGTTGTCATGGCAACACGACAGCATGTGACGTTGCAGTGTCATTTGGCGTCGGGTCGTCAGGATAACATGCCTTTCAGGAGGAGATGCTGGTCCGGTCTCTGGTAAGAGACACCACACATGCACGTACACGCGTGTAGAGGGCTACAGATACATATTGTGATGGGGTTAGAGAAAAATAATGTTTTATCTTTAGAACAAAAGGTCACTGCACAGTTTCAGCAATGTACACAGAGGTCACGCTGTTATTTACACACTGTCAGTTTAACGCCCTTTGTAGTGAAAACATGGATTGGTTTTCTTTAAAAAAAAGTTCTCCCTCCCTATCTCTATTACACAGAGGAGAGCTGCTTTGTGCTGAAACTGCACATTCAATTATTGGATCCATTATATAAAGCTGACGGACAAGCACTTCTCACCTTATACCATGTGCATTGGAACAGCAGGGGCGATTAATACTTTTCATGTAAGTTAAAGATATGACACACACACCACACACACACACCATACACACACACCATACACACACACACACCATACACACACACACACCATACACACACACTATACACACACACACTATACACACACACACTATACACACACACACTATACACACACACACCATACACACACACACCATACACACACACACCATACACACACACACCATACACACACCACACACCATACACACACCACACACCATACACACACCACACACCACACACCACACACCACACACACACCATACACACCAGACACACACCACACACATACCACACACACACACACCACACACACACACACCACACACACACACACACACCACACACACACACACACCACACACACACACCACACACATACAGTACCACACACATCTTGGAGTGAGGAGCGGTCCAGCACTGGTCGGGGACTCTACAGCTCCCTCTGCCAGAAGTTGGTTCCTGGCCCCAACAGGAGGAGTAAGAGTTTTGCAGACAGTGACCACTTTGCTGCTGCATGTGGGAGCTGGGTAGCCTGACGCACCAGACCACAGCACTAGCCCACATCACTGACCCACCGCACCGGCGTACAGAAGTAACCCCGATCGCCGGTTAGGGCAGCGGTGCGCAAAGTAGGGGGGGGTGGGATTTTTTGGGGTGGGCTCGGGTGCTTGCAGAGGCTCCACACTCTTCCCCGAGGCATTAAAATGAAATGCCGGGGGATCGCGTGAGGCCTCTGCAACAAACTTACCGGGGTTCAGACGCGTTGGAGTGACACATCACCACGGCAATGCAGCGTCAAATTACACCGCATGTCATGCGGAGTGTCGTCACACGGCCGTCTCCATGGTAACGGGGTCATTTGATGTCGTCGAGCGAGCTCAGGGGGTGCAAAAGCGAGGGGGACCAGGCAGGGGGCGCAGCTCCAAAAGTTTGCGCTTCCCTAGGTTAAGGCAGCGGTGCGCAAACTGTGGGGCGCGACCCCCAGGGGGGGCGCGACACTGCCGACGGGGGGCGCGGGGTTTACAGAGGCCCCGCGCGCTTCCCGAAGGCACTTAAATTAAGTGCCGGGGGAGCTGCAGGGCCTCTGTAAACCTAACTTACCGTGGCTCCGGCGGCTTCCTCCCTGTGTCGCCATGGCAACGCGGCGTCAAAATGACGCTGCGCGGTCATGTGACGTCATTACGCCGGAGCGCGGGGTTGGGAGGGGGGCGCGGGAGTGAGGGGACAGCCGGCAGGGGGGCGCAGGAAAAAAAGTTTGCGACCCCCTGGGTTAAGGCATTCCACCCCTGTTTGACTTTCTGGAGTTAGTAACCAAGAAGTAACTTACAGTACTGTGTAATGTGAAACATGGTTGTGCTGCTAATTGCTGAAACATTGTTGCAGACGTGTAACATTGACTGTTCTATGCATATTTATGACAGAAAAACAACACTGAATATGAATGAACCACTTAGGAACGCTACTTCTTCTTTGCACACACCATTAGCACTATAATGGTGATCACACTGTTAATGGTTACCAACAATTTCCATAAACCCATCTGACGCATTTGAGAATATTTGAAATCTTATCAAAGCAGGGTGTTGTGTTTGCTCCAGAACGGTTTGCAGCTACTGACTGGCATTTTGGTAAATCCAAGTAAAGCTGAGCCTTTTATTAAAAAAATACTTTAGAGACTTATCCAGGTGGCCACATTCTACTTCACGTTCCAATCAGCACCAGAACAATCGGGGTGACGTTAGGAACAATAATCTCCTACGCTGCATTTTTATTAATAGACCAAACATGCATTTTATTCTCTCTCCGTAACCCTTTCTCTACCAGAGCGTATTGCTTTGCATGGCTCCTCTCATAGTGAAGTGGGAGCTCACCAGTCAGGCAAACACATTTCAGGTAATTAGAGTTAATTAGAGTTAATCATTAAATCACCCTTACAAAGGTGGCCATCTCCAGTCCTCAAGGGCCACCAACAGGTCAGGCTTTCAGGATATCCCTGCTTCAGCACAGGTGAAGCAGTCTTCGAATGAGCCACTGATTGAGCCACCTGTGCTGAAGCTGGGATATCCTGACAATCCTGAATAGACCATACAATGTTAAATATTGGCCATTATCCCTATTTTTGGGGTAACTGATTTCTGCATTTTAACAAGTAACTTGAAAGTATTTATCAGAACCCTTCATCGCACTTTGAGAGGCGCAGAACCTTTTTGCTTCAGATTGCGATATTTGATGGTCACAAATAATTTCTGTTCCTGTAGCTCAGGGTGGCCAACTCCAGTCCTCAAGATCCCAACAGGTCAGGTTTTAAGGATATCCCAGCTTCAGCATAGGTGGCTCAATCAGTGGCGCAGTCTTTGACTGAGCCACTGATTAGCCCCCTGTGCCGACGCAGGGATATCCTGAACAACTAACCTGCTGGTGGCCCTTGAGAACTCGAGCTAGCCATCCTTGCACTATTACTTTGATTTAAACCCAATGTGAGAGTTTCTGAAGTGATGCTCATTCACTAACTCCTCCGAATCAGCAGTTTGATTGTTGGCTCCTATTACTGTATGTAATATTTTGTATCTGAACTTGAGATACAAGCACAAAACCGACTGGCATGTAGAAAATAAAAGGTTTACAAGGCTTCATTTTGGGCATGTTTTTGCAATACTACAATGAATTTCTTTCCCCTAACATCCTCAGCATGCAAAAATGTTCTCAGACTATCATTTCCTACATTTATTTGAAAGGTTCTTGCCAATCTTTCCCCCAAAGAACAATAACATTCAATATTCTTTCAATGTTTTTCGTACTGAATGTACAACAAAAACCCCAGTAGTCTATTTCCATTGGCAGACACAATTCTTTCTATTTTGTCATTGTTCTTCCCTTTCAAGTCTTTTGAGGCTTTATTTCATTAGCAAAAATAAAACAAAATGCAACCTGTAGTTTAAGCACAATGTCTTGTTTCTGAAATAAATAATTTGGATTTCTCCCAGCTTTAAGGGTGCAATCTGTTCCACGCAATGAAATACAAAGGCACATTGCGCCTTTTTATGTCTGTCTGCAATCCTCGGATTCTGTCAGCGGGCGCCGGTAAAACAGTATCTGAGGAATCCGCTGCTGGAATCCAGTCCACGGATTACGCCAAGTGCAAAGCCGAAAGCATTTATTTTGCTATTCCCTCTTCCTGCCTGTTTGTCACACACATTCTGGTAAGGGATATATATATATAACTGAACCCCATTATAACGCGGTGTTTGGGGTCCACATAATGAGACGTGTTTATCATGGGATCATAAAACGGCTGCCGCGATCAGGGGTTTCGCAAGGACTTACCCGGCATCTGCAGCTGTCTCCTCTCCCTGCTTCATCAGGCTAATCCACGGGTGCAGAGCTTACTTACGCTCTCCCAAGCTTGGTGCTTGGGGAGACAGTTCAATTTGACTTTTGAGAGCAGTGGACCCTTCTTTGAACAATGACAGCCCAACAGTGAATTTATAAATGATTATTTTAAATAATATACATGCAAGAATTGAACCCATGATCTTTCATATGCTAGTGCAGTTCTCTAACTGCTACACCACAGGGTTGGTGTGATGAATCTGACTCTATTAACAAACTTAACATCTACTGCACACCACTCTGTGGTGTAGCAGTTAGAGAATCGCACTAGCATATGAATTACCAGAGGATATCCTGCTCCTGTTCGGCTGCTTCCAGCCCTTTCGCTGGAGGACCCCATGTGATCTCCCTTCCCCCTGAGGATTCTGGGACACGTAGTCCAGCTGCAGTCTATGCAGAGTCAATCTAAGATGGCCGCTGCGCTGGCCACCCTGTGCATGCGCCCCCCCCTCTCCAAGATGGCCGCCCCCTGTCAACTCCCTGATCGCGCGGAACTCCACAAATCAGCCTAGAGGCCGGCAGCTACCCCTCACCAGAAGTAAGGAGGGGGACACTGCTGCATATATATATAGCACAAAACTAAAAAAATATGTAGCACTCTCTGTAAAGTAAAGTAAATAGGATTTAAAGCATCAGGCAAGCATAAAGGGCCAGTACAAGAATGGAGGAGTGATGTTTCGCACCTCCCGGTCCTTTATCCAGCTCATGAGATTTTGACTTTTGTGCTATCTATTTTGTTGCTGGATGGTGGTCCCAAACAAAAGAAAAAAAAGCAGCGCTAAATACTAACCTAATATAAATGAGTTAATTACAAATATACAGTGATAACAAACTTAATAGTGCTAACGGAGGATGGTAATGAGTCCAATATAGATATACTTAGGTACACCCTTTTTTTCCCCCTGGAAAGGACTTCTACTGAAAGGATACACAAAGATCTACTGTATATACAAATACAAGAACATTTATTTTCAATAAACCGATTCTGAGACCCACAACATCCTGATTGGGGATTAAGGGTTGGGCCCTATTCATTGGGCTGGGTCTTGAATCTCATTGATAACTATTATTCTCATCTCCCACAAACAAATTCTCATTCTGTTTGTTTCTGCTGCTTCCTAAATTACCTCTTTCTCTGACATGTTTTGAGCATTGCTGTTTTTGGTGTTCTGCAGTGTTGCCTATACTCCTTTGTTATCTTATTTTGTAAATTTTGGGTAAATAAATGTTTGTTTTAAAAAAAAAAGTTTATTGAAAAGTTTAAAAAAAAGTTACAAAAATTATAGTTATGTTTATAAAAGTTTGTTACATTTATTTGTTAATGGTAGATTAATCATGTTTTTCTAGTTAGAGGCTGTTACATAGTTAGATGGTAGATGAGGTTGAAAAACACATCGATATATCCATCTAGTTCAATCTATCAATTACATTTAGATCATACTGGACACCTAACAAGCTCCTATTGAGTGCAGAGTGCTTTTCCTGGTAATGTACAGGTTAATAAAAGCTTCAATCAGACTTAGAACTTTGAACTATTATTGACAGATTTACTATAAATCATTCTTCCTGTTATTACACAGGTTATTAAGAATTTATTTTAGCGGTAGGGACCCCTGAATTGTGATCTGCCGTGCAGTTGGCTCCGGGGCTTACAACAATTTTGGCCAAAAATGTTAAACTAAAAGACCATTTTACTTAATAGATATTTATACATATATATTTAGGCACTGTACCGTGTATGAGTTTCACTGGATGTGCTAAAACTGAGCTCTGTCTGTGTTTTATGTTCTGTCTCTGGTTTTAAATTACATTTAGATGACAGATCTTATATTTTTCTATGTACAGTATATGTAAATTACCTATTTTAAATGAGTATGGAATATGCCAAATTGCCAAATTGCACGCAATTCAATTAATCAGTCAAAGACATATATGTAATAATTACAATAATTACAACTCGTCGTTACTTATGACATTAATCGTGTTTTGTAAGAAGTTTCTACTACCCCCACCCCCCTTTTTACAACAGATCTGCAAATTCGTTTTGGTTTACATTTTTGTTAACATTTTGCCCATCTCTAGGCAAGTCTCACATAATCTGCAAATGTTTCAGCTCCTTTATGGCGTTTCATTTACAGAAGTAGAAGTCGCCAGAATTTTCCAGTTAGTTCTTCCCTTCAATGGTTATTTTACATCATTATTATGGGTGCAAAACTAGAGGAGCTGGAGTACAGTGTATTAACCTTGATGCCTTGCTACTTTTAGTTTAAGTTCTTTGGATCCATTTAATTTATCAATATACTGGCCAATAATCATCTCGGTGACCTAGCAATTAAATTATGGCAAATTGATGAATTAACAACTCAATGCATGTTTATTCAAGTTCTAGTTTCTGACTATGGAATGTATAGGTTTGTCTGGGTTTGTGGGGTTATTGATTTTTTTAAAAGTTGCACAGTTGTTACAACCTGGTCTCACTGTTAAAACCCTGCCTCCTTGCTAACACAAACAAGGGAAAAACTTTCATCCTTAATTTAGTTTTCTGTTCTGTCAATTTGACCATTTGCACACATGTAATGCAAATGAGAACATTGTGGTGAATATTATTGCCTGAGAGGAATTGCTTTGTTTTAAGTTATTGAACTTCACACCATAGCAATTATCCATCTTTGGAAACCTTCACAGGAAATAAAACATGAGAAATGATTTCACTGCTCTGGTAATTTTGTTTGGGTAACATTACTGCTGGCTATATTGTATGGTGTTCAGCTAGAACTAATGCTTACTTTGTTTCAGGTGGCTGATCTTCAAAGGGTGTTGTAATATTTGATGCTAATTTATCCTATCAAAATACAAATGGATAATTGAAAGGGTTATTCATTAGGCTCTTTGACAAAGCGTCACTTTGGGCGTGAAGCGCGTCAGAGCAGGGGTTCTCAATTACAGACCTTAAGACCCCCCCAACAGGTCAGGTTTTAAGGATATCCCTACTTCAGCATAGGTGTTGCAGTCTTCAACTGAGCTGAAGCAGGGATATCCTAAAAACCTTAATTGTTGGGGTGTTTTGAGGACTGGAGTTGAGAACCCCTGCAGTGGAGGATTTTTGTTCCTGTTTTTATATTATGGCTCTTGCATAAATAAATAAATATTTTTCTATTTCAATTGCTATCTAGCCCTGATACGTTTTTAGTGTGTGTTCTATTCTCCTGTTTTTGCTTTATTCATTAGGCTATAATGGTTCAGATCAGGGTACTATAGCATACAGTACATACTCCTGTTAATACAATTTGATTTCTGTAGGATTACATGTATTTAAATAAAATTAAAAAAATAAACCACACAATCTTGCAAGGGAACCATCCACTGTTTCACAAAAGGAAAGTGTTCGATTATGGATCCTGACTGTTCTCACATATGGATGTGAAACTTTGAAATGCGAAGCAAATTCAGATGCTTCAGAAAATGCAAAGAAGTATGCATACTGGGTATTACCCGAAGAGACAGGAAAATAATGAAGGGGCTAGTGAGCAGTGTTTGTCAAAGTGTGTGTCACACGCTTTAAAACAGACATTGAGACTCTGGAGTTAAGCATTTATTCCCTATTAGTGTATGTCAAGAGCCATTTACAAAACATGTTCCAAAATGTACAGTAAGTGGAAGGATTGTTTCTGGTGCATTTCTTTTACAAGTGAAGATATTACATAGTTACATTGTTACATAGTTACATAGTAAATTAGTCCATCAAGTTCAACCTATGCTAAATTTAGACACCATACTGTATACTTTATCCTATATCTATACTTACTTATTGTTACTTAAATATTGTTTATTGTTGATTTTATTTACACCCATCCACTAAGTTAAAAAAAAGGGATTTATTCACTAAAACAGATGTGACCAAAAAGTCCCATTGGTGTGTGCTTCATACACACAGCAGTTGACTGAAATATATAATTATTAAAAGCAGGGAAGGGGGATCTTCTGGCTCCTAAAAATTATGTCTTGTATATTGAGAGACTAACAGAGACTTGAGCACGTTTGCATTGATCTATATATCCTGGAGATTTTCACGCCAGGGTTGGTGCAGACAGAGAAGCCTGGATAATCTGTTTTTGTCTATATAGCATGGGAAGCATGAACACAAATGGACAGAGTTTACTAGAACTGCTCTCCTATCATGGCCTGAGTATTATCAACTCTTCTTTCATCATTATTATTTTTTTTAAAGAATAAAAATGCCATTAAGTATCATGGAGACACCCAAGATCTGGCCTCCGGCACTAAACTTCATCACCAGACGGTGTAACATCAACAATGTCCTCATGACTTGCACATTCCATAGAGCCGACTGTGACACTAACCATTTCGGTTTAGGCAACAAAATTAGTAAAGACATAAATAATTTTTTTCGATACCAAGTGCAAAAACATTCCATATATTAACACAACCTGTACATTTAACCATGAGAAACATATAGGCTTCAAAAGAGGCAATTGCTGAGCTACCATATGCAAGACTGCAAAAGCAAATGGGACAATTTGAAAACAATGATCAATAACACTGCTAACTCAATGGTTGCAAGGAAAACCATAGAAACCAAGACTGCTCTCCTTCAGTACAAGAAGAAGCCCACAGATTAAGCGTTATATATATTGAGGAAAGCAAAATGTGAAGCTCAATAAACCTCAAGACGCTTTGCTAAAACCCCCAAAGGAATGTATGATGGCATCAGCATAGCTATAGACCCAGTTCTAAAGAAAACAGCTCCTCCAAAATCATTATAACTGCAAGAGCAAACAGATGGAAAGATGGGTCAAGCATTACCTTGGGATCTTTTGAAAGGGAAATGAGGTCACTGAAATGGCTCTCACAAGCTTATCTATCAAGCAAGTACCTGATGATCTTCCAACTGCTGAGGAGCTCAGTAAGATCATTTACAACCTGTGGGAATGCTCCTGGTAAAGCTGTAATGCCAGCGTTAGCAACAATATGGGCACTTTAACCCAGAAACTCCCATTGATTTCAATGGGAGTTTCCGTATGATCATGTCATGATAGGCACTGTCCCAGTTTAATGAATAACCACCATAGTGTTAAAGGCAAGCAAATGCATGAGGTTTCATGGTAGAAACATACAGTATTGACATGATTTATCAATCTTTTGGGAGCCCTTATGACTTTCAAGAGATGTTACAAGGGACAGGACACAGAAGGCACATTCCCTGGGTGTCTCATTATTTCTGGGGATAATCACTACTTTGGCTCTCCAATAGCGGTAGCAGCAATCTAAAACCAATTTAAAAAAAGCAAAGGGGGGAGAGATTAGGGCCATTTGATTGTTGTGATAATAATCAGATGGCCCTTTAGTGCCAAAATGTCTGTGGTATTTTCCCCTCATTAAAATGTGTCTTCCATTTTTGAGAGATGCTCTTGTGCTTCTTGAAGATTCCCCAATTCCCTTCTACACCACACTGTCAAAGTATTTTTATTAGTTACTTTTTGTATAGAAATATTTTAGGCCTCAGCTATTGTCCTTTTAATTGGTTTCTTTCGAGCTTGAATGTGTTTCACTTTTGTTACAGTATGTGTTACCTTGGTTTACATATTACTTGGTTTACATATAACCCATTTTAGAGTTTATAGTTACAGCTGGTTACAATGGCAGAATTGTGGACCAATTAACTTACATTTTAAATTCGACAATGTTGTAATCACTTTTTCCTCTATCTGTTCTTGCATTATTAGAGTTATAGTTACATCTAAAGCAGCTTCCCTCTTGTGAACTCCAGAATTACCGCAACTGTTATGAAGAGCAGTCATTTTTAATATAAAAATATTGCCGTGTATCCCTTGAGTCAACAATTACCCAGTCTGGGTGCCTAGAGTCAACCAAATCACTTGCTCGTAATTTCCATACAGATTGTCATGTCCAAGGTTCTTGTAGCTGTATTGATCCTTGTGAAATGCAGATTTGTTGTAGTTGTGTAACATTTTAGGGGACCAAAATTAACGATCTTTATAGATTAAATTACAGTTTTCCAAACCCCATAGATTTCTTGAACACTTGTACACTTAAAGAAGAAACATAGGTTTGGGAAGCTCTATGCACTATAGTTTATGAAGAACTCTTGGTACCGTACACCATATTTTACACAATTCATTTCAACAATAGGTTTGCAATGATCTTCTCTTGATAGCAAATGGGGGTAGATCTGGAAGAAGTCAAAGATTGTAAAATAATTTGCAAACAAATACACAAAACTACTGTATAAGAAACATTCCTCTACACACATACACATTGTACACACCATGCCAACGTCACAAGCCAGTAGCATATCAGATAGCCCCCCCTGCTCGCTAGGAGAGAGACTAATTTGATGCATTTCATTAAAATGGTCGGAGAGCCAGAATGAGCTGCTCATGGTGATACAGATTGTAATTCTGATAATGAGAACAATGTGGAAGAAGAAAATGAGTGGGGGATTTGGGGCACGCACAAATGAATACAGCACTGCAAAAATTAATTGGAGATTGCATCAAGGCTTTGAATATTATGAATATTAGATTGTTGTACAATCTTGATCTTTTCTTAAAATGGTTGCAAACCATGCAAAACCAGAACATGTATTATTATTATTAACACATTTCAAATGAAAACTATCAAGTTTGTTTTATAAACTGTAACTCTGTAGGGGCTCTAAAGCTGATTAAGATATATTCTCCATGAAATCATCTTTTTCCTTTTGGTTGTTGTTTTGTTTAAGCGAAGCCAAAGCTGTGCAGTAATGCATTCTTCTGCGTTATTAAAAAGTATACACAAAAATCCTATTATACAGAAAACTGAGCTTTTACCTCAGGGAGGCTGAGATTTTAGCAAGACGGTCCGTAAGCTGCAGTACAAATTTCAGTTCTTCAATTATATCAGCAAATATTACACTTGTTAGTGCCCTCCAGGAATAAGGGCATCATGGGCACACGCTCGTTGTCTATTGGGTGACCAGGCTGACTGCTCCAATGGAGCGATGCCATGACGCTGAAGTGCTGGTATTCTGGTGGCAGTCTGGTGCTGTCGGACCCTTGGCACTGAGAAGGTTAGTATCTTCATAAAAGAGCTCATTATTTTTCTTGTAACATTTTTCATGTTCTAAAAATAATAAGGACTTTATTTAGAGGAACAAACTAATATGTGTGCGCTACTGTATACTGTTAAAAGGTTTTATAGGTCAACAGCAGGAGGTTGACTGACAACAAGTTGCTAGTGCACAAACTAGTCCTAGAAAACAAATTAGAAAAAGTTCCTGGTGCATATTAAAGGAGCAATCCATGCACCTTTTAATTTTTTTGCGTAGGCTTGAAGCATGGGGTCTCTAGAGCTGAACCCCATACATTTCAGCTCTGAGGACCCCGTGCTTCTGCAGATTCTTACCTCCGTAGTAGATGCCAGTAGTTGCTCCACTCGGCTAGCTGGGCTTTAAAGTTTAAAGCTCTCACGTTGTGAGGGTCAATAGGAAGCTGAACCTGATGACATCACGGCTTCCTATTGGCCTGCAGGGGGAGGGAGCTTTGAAACGGATCTGTGAACCCTGGTAGCTGAACAGAGCGGCTACTGGCACCTACTACGGAGGTAATAATCTCAGGAAGAGGGGGGTTCTCGGAGCTGAAATTAATGGGGTTCTGCTCCAGAGGCCTCCTGCTTCAATCCAGGGTAAAAAAAATGGAGGGAGGGGGTGAATGACCATGATTGCTGTTTTAAGAGCTATACAACTTTTAATAAAGGCCAGTAGAACATTTGACCCATGATTGCACTTTCAACACACTCTACCTTATGTTAGGCTGATGTTACAATGGAAACTGTTTATATTTTTTATTGCCTCAAAGTGGGACAAAAGAGAGGATGGAGCACATGCCCACGCAGAATAGATGGTTCAATTATTTGCCTGAATTTATACAGGTATTTGCCTGAATTTGTATCTGTGGCCAATATATATATATATATACACACACACAAACCCAGCAAGCTCAAACGCCCACACCCACCTCATCTTGACTATATTTAATGCCACATAGAGTGCCACTGGGCTGTGGCAAGTGAATATAACAAATGACAGGGGGTGCCCAGTGCTACATCCGAATGACAAAACATACATGGTAATAATTACAAGAAATAATGCTTCAGTACTAAGGCTAATGCTAATACTAATGATAATAAAATATGTTTTTTTAGTTAGATATTTTGACCAAAGGATCATAAGCCTGCACACCAAACGTCAAGGTAACCCATAATAAGTGCAAGTCCTACACTACACTGCAATCTGTTCTCTATACCTCTGTATGAGGGGGAAGAACCATAATAGATTCCTTACCTGCAAAAAGATGAGAAGATCCACCGTTAAAAAGGGGGAGGTGACGTGGGATCTGGGGGATGTGCCACAACCTCCATACAACTGATTCCAGTCAGAAATTAATTAGCGCACACAAACCCAGCAAGCTCAAATGCCCACACCCACCTAATCTTGACTATATGTAATGTCACATAGAGTGCCACTGGGCTGTGGCAAGTGAATATAACAAACGACAGGGGGTGCCCAGTGCTACATCCAAATGACAAAACATATATATATATCTATCATATATATCATATTTTTAGAATATTCATGAATTCATTTGAGGTTTTTTTTTAAGTTTGCATATTAGAACATTCTAATTTGGAGTATTCTTAGAAAAAGAGAGATTAAATAATTTGGAAAAATTGAAAGACTATAAAAATAAATTGAGTTGAATGGAATATTAGAAAACATATACAGTATGAGATTTCTTTTTCAAAGAAAGTCAAAGAAAATGACAATCAAATTTCAACCTATTTGCTCATCTCGACAAAGGAAGATGGTTAATTTAAGAGTGCAAATGAAACAACGCTGAAAGAACGGAACAGTGTACTGTTACAAGAGCAAACCAAGCCATTTTCTAATGTTCATGTCACTTCATACGAGTACTTTTAACTGGTAAAGAAAGCGTTGATGCGTTCCAATCCATTATGGTTCTAACCACTTTGTCATTACATAAAACGCAAACATCACAGCTAAACTCCAAAGATATTGTGAACCAAAACCTTTGAATCAGGTAATTAATTGTACCAGCTAAACTGTTCTTCTCATCTTTTAACCTAAGCAAAGGAAACATCTGTAAGTTTCTTCAGAAATTGAAAAAGTTTAGCAATCAGAACTTTTCTTTTTTTCCCCCATTCAGATGTTTTAAAACTAGTGAAAAAAGATATTGAAATATATAAATTTTAGCATTAGGGAATGATAAGGGCCTTTAGAATAATGTGCCTCAAGAAAATACCTTCTTATATTCTATATTCAATCAGGTGTGAAACTATATAATATCTTGAAAGGACACATTTTGTAGGATAAAAGACAAGTGCAGTGATGCTTGAGCTTGGTAAATTCAGACTTAAACCTTCAAATAGATAACTGTTTTACATATTTCTATACTGCACTGTCAGAATATAAGTAAAGTAAATGAAATTGATAGTTGGCCTTTGCTAAAAATGCATTTTTGTCCTGATATTAGCTACGTTTGGCACCTACTATTTTAACGTTGCCAGACACTTGGACAGCAATATTTTATTAATTTGAATACACTGAAATTTTCTAGAACTTTGAAAATTGAAAATAAAATGTATTTTTCGTGGATTTATACGGTTCTTAAGCAGGTTATTTCCCCTTTAAATGAGGCACATCTCATGTGACCTGCCATGAGAGGTGCCCTTTATGAAATAAACAGATTGTCGCTGTCAGTTTCCCAATAGAAATGTGTGCGTTGAACAACAATCTCGGTTCTAGAAGACCAGATAATGATGCAAAAAAAGAAGAAAGTGCAAAAGAGACCAGGGAAAAAAAGGGAAAGAAAATGTCTGAACTTCTGCCACTATCGTACATGTGTAATCAGTGTAGCCCTGGTAAGAAATGGGGCTATACTGCTGCGGCACAGTTTATTCGAGCATTTGCCCGTTCTGTGCCGCAGCAGTAGCCTGGAAGCAGCGGAAGAGCGCCCTCCGATCGGGGCGCTCTCCCTACCGCTGCCGGGTCCGCCGGGTCCCCCGGAACCCCCTGCCGCTGTCCCGCGATCGCGGGACACCAGGGCTCCCTCGGGGAGCCCCTGGACGCGCGTGCAGGGGGCGCACGCTCCCGAAGACGCGTGACCGCGCGTCTATGACGCGCGGCACGCCGAGGGGCGGCCACTAGCAAGCCGGGAAATCTCCCGGCTTGTGGATCTGGCCGCAGTGTAATAAACTGTGTCGCCAGTGTAGTTTTATCCTCCTCCTGGTATAATCCCTGGTAAGGTCAGGTTGCCAGGAGTTATCATGGGTTTCCCCCACTTCAAGCACTTGTCCTGAGTGGTGGAGGTAGGTCACCTGACCCTGTGTCAAAGCAAGTGACACAGGGGCGGTGCCTGCTGATATCATAAAAGAGCAGTGCACTTCCTATTTAGGGGCACAAGAAGTGTGTGTTTTGTCAGTCTGACAGTAGTTAGAGTGAGTTAGGTTCCTGAGGAGTAGAGCCTAGTGAGTTATAGGTGGACCAAATACCTCTCACCCTGCTTAGGGGGCGAGGGAAGCGTTAGCCCCACTCTGGATGGCCCTTGGGGTCCAGAGTGGAGGCAGGGGACATCTGAAGGGAGAACAGCTAGTGTACTGTATTGATTAACTGTACCTGCTGTTGCTGAGAGAATAAAGAGCCTACTGATAAAACTACTGAGTGTTGTGAGACTGGAATCTCTCATTCCTGTGGAGGGGACTCTGCGGTAGGGATTCCACCCCGCATCCCTGGGGCTTGCTGCAGATGGAGGCACTGCACCATTGAACCAAGACGAAGGCATCCACCCCAGCAACCTGTTCCTGTTGTCCCCCATGTCATCGCGGGAGACTCAGGCCCTCCTGTTGCCTGCAGGTATGCACCACACAGAGACATATAGCCAAACCCCAGAACACCTTAGGGGATCTGATCTGCGATTAGGGGGGGAGCATGGGCTATATCAAAACTGGAGCAACCTACCAGAGACCCTCACATCCACCACCAGTCTAAGTTCTTTCAAATCTAAGGCTGTCACACATGTTTATCTGGTCTGTAACTGTTTCATTCGCCCATAATATAAATTATCTTTAACTGTGCATGTAATGTCTTGTATATAATGTATACCCTGCTCATTATGTAACTGTATTTGTAAACATGTATTATTTGTCTTAACTCTGTGCCCAGGACATACTTGAAAACGAGAGGTAACTCTCAAAGTATTACTTCCTGGTAAAATATTTTATAAATAAATAAATAAATATATCAGTAATAGTTAGCAGTGCTGTCATTGCATGGTACAGTATCCATGTACAGTATAAATACCTTACAAGCTTTAATAATAATTTTCATTTTGCAATAGGATCCTGATTGATAATTAACATCATTACATGTGACCCACATCATTATCTGGGTGTTTAAACCACCTCAGATCCAAGGATTTTCAACGCTAAGGAGATGGAATAAAAAAATAAGGGTTAGCGTTCCAAAATTTGATACATTCAATATCAATATAGAATAATAACATACACACACACACACACATACATATATATATATATATATATATATATATATATATATATATATATATTTCAGCCTGGGCTGAATGAACAAGGCAGACACAGGGAGTTGCCATGCGGTCAGAGACTGCTTTCCATCAGAGAAGGGGGAGATAGACAGCTGTTCCCAGGGATGGGGGACAGAGAATAGTTCTCCCGAGCTGTGAAAGCTGGCACAGTCCCCTAGACCTGCTTTATGGTTGTCGCGAAGTCTGCTTGGACTGCCTGGGTCTTAATCCCAGGAAGAGGACAGAAGGACGCGAGACCGTGCTGAAGCAGGGATGTCCTGTTCTTATGAACAAAGGAAACCTATAAAAATAACATAGGAGTAGAAAAGAAGGCCCCTATTGTAGCACTCCCAATAGTGTAATGATGAATTTATTAAAAATCAAACTTTATTATTATAATTAAAATAATAGTGGACTGACCATCACAACGTTTTTATTGTTTATCACCTTGTTAACACCTTTCAACACTGTATCATAGTGAAATAACGAACTCTGATATAGAAGTGAGGATAGAACACGAAAAATGTTCTCCTACAGTCCTGTTGGACTAAATATTGAAGTACCGTTTTATCAAAAAGCGAAAATCGCCATTAAGTGGGAGTGCAGTATGTTTGAAGTCCTCCTTGGAACTAAATTCTGCTAATCCCTATTTACACAAAGCGATGTTCGCCATTACACAAAGCGATAATCCCTATTTACACAAAGCGATGTTCGCCATTAACATGGAGTGTGATATTAGTGATTAAAAACCTTGTGTAACAGGTACGGCATTGTTAGTTGCAGTGCCATAAGATTACCATATTTGTAACCCCTTATGGAGCAAGTGGTAGCTATTAATGCTATTAATGCTCAAGTTATCAAATAGTGTAACTCTTGGTTGATCTCTTAATACTTAGATGTATCTACTGTTGTAGCTAATAGGTTGATAGAACGACGTACTGAGGGTAGGTAGATCCTGAATAAAATAGCCGTGTTGGCTCCGGATCAGACTTATAAGTGTACCAGAAGGTTTTAATAAACTGCTGATAACATATTAGCACAGAATTCCTGATGTGGACCTGTGTGGTGAGTGAATACTCCAGGTGTGTCCGGGTATGTACTGAGACTACAAGTCACAAAGTTGGTATCTATATCCTAATAGGTAATAGTAAATGTGACTTATAGCAACTAACATACATAAAGAGCAAATAAACTTTGTACATCAGTTGTAATATATTCATTCAGTTACGCTCCCCTGTGTAGGTCTGTATACCCACATTAGTGTCAGAATGACCATAGGTAACCCACTGAGTGTAATATCCAGGGGTGTATTGACCTATAGTAACCTGCGTAGTGCTAGTCATATGTGAGTAGCCTGACTGATATCCTGGGGGGTTCGATGGGGTCCCAATAAGGGAGACACTATTGATGGGAGACAGACTAATACCATATGCTTATATCAGAGGGCTATATAATGGCAGAAACTGAATGATAGACCTCATTACTGCTGTGTAAAGTGACAAGCACAGCAAGGAAGCTACAGTGTTGCTGCAAGTGAGGTTTCTCAGGACATAATCATATCGGAACACTGTCCCTGTATACACTGTTAGACGAGGATGAGAGTGACCATCTGCACGAACAGACTGCCGCATCAACTCGCGGTGTTGGTATCATGCGGAGGCAGTAACTGATCTGCGCGTGCACGTGTCTGTAAAGAGCCGATGCGCGCGTTTCGCGAGAGCTTTGTCAAGGCGAATGGTAAGTATCACTAAGGATACCCTGCAGTTAGGCAGGTATTTATAGGGCCCCCAGTGATGACGTCATTGGTTAACCCCTGATGTGCTTTGATATGCTAGGTTCTGTGAATGAGCACAGTAAGTATACCTGTGTGTATGACTGCATATCCTGCACATTGCAATATTAAAGTTCTGACTTAAATCATGTGGTGTTGTTGCCTTATTGTCAGATACATGCAAAGTGAAGCAGTAATGCACTTCAGATCTGCCACAGGGATAGTGATAGTTAATATTAAGTATGATCATGTGAATGTGTAAGTCATTTTATTAGGGTCCAGAGTGGCCCTATGGAGGATATTAACACCTCTCTAAGGTGGTCGTGGTAGTCTTGCACAGGATTGGGGAACTACCTGACGTGGGCATGGCAATACTGCTAGTTATATATACCAGCAGTGATGAGGACAAAAAGCGAATTAGGTGGACACAGAGCGGGTGCATACATGGTCCAGGTGTAGTGCCAATGGGAAATACGCTGCCGTTATAGGCTAGTTGTATATACCAGTAGTAATGAGGACAGGAAGCGAATTGGGTGGACACAGAGGGGTGCAAACATGGTCCAGGTGTAGTGCCAATGGGAAGTACGCTGCCGTTATAGGAATGGGGTGTATAGAAATCCCTCATTGAGACCTCTAGGAGCCAGAGTCCCAAGTGTGTAAATCCATTTGGCTTCTATTTGGAGAAGGACTTTGTCCCAGTCTCCTTTCCGAAGGCCTCTCGTTGGATGGTCAATCCCACAGAAGGTGACGGCCTTAAGGTCCCCGCCATGACACTGATTAACGTGTCTTGACAGGGGTTTATCAACCTTATTCCTCACTGTCCCTATATGCTCGAGTACCCGCTGTTTAAGGCATCTGCTTGTCTTCCCCACATAGATCTTACCACATACACATTTGCCTTGATAAATGACACCTATACTCAGGCAGTTGATAAAGCTGCGTATAGGATACGACTTGGTGTCATTCCAGTTTCCAAAGTGTTTAGTGGTGTTCATATACTGGCAGGCCCTGCATCGCTGGCAGGTATATGATCCGGTAGGTTTTGGTGGTAACCAAGTTCTTGGAGTCTCCTCCACAAAGTGACTATGGACCAGTAGGTCGCGTAAGTTCTTAGCTCGTCTGCTAGTCATGGAGGGGCGATCTCTGGTGACTCCTCTTAGGAGATCATCCGCTCTGAGGATGGGCCAGTGTTTTTCCAGGATGGCTCTCGCCCGAGGCCATTCTCGGTTGAAAGTGCCTACAAAACGGATAACTTTGTCTTACACAGGTCCACATCAGGAATTCTGTGCTCATATGTTATCAGCAGTTATCAGCAGTTTATTAAAACCTTCTGGTACACCTATAAGTCTGATCCGGAGCCAACACAGCTATTTTATTCAGGATCTACCTACCCTCAGTACGTCGTTCTATCAACCATTTTTTAATATATATTGTTATTAATAAAGATTATGTTTTAAACCATTCACTTATCTTCAGAGTGTGAACCCGAGTGCTAAATTGAGTTCTTTCTCTCACCTATCTACTACTGTATACACCCAAAGCACCGCTCACAACACCATTTATTTGTGGCTGCAGCAGGGGCTCCCCTACTATCCCTATACTGTTGTAGCTAGTTAGTTTGTACTATGTAGTAGTCAGACTAGTATATCATTATACTAGTGTTATCCAGCTGTATTGTATAGTGGTGTAAGTGTTCATTTGAGGCTCATAATGCCTTGATATGGAGTTTTTTTAAATAATTAAAAAGCATAACAGGTTTGTAGGAAGAAATTAAGTCTCCCTAACATGGAATGGCAAGGGTTTGGATCGGCACTCATATAAATTAAAGACTATAGAAAAAGAAGCAACAAACTTGCAGGATCAGTGTAGCTGGATTCAACTACTACTACTACTACGGAATCCATTTTGGAAAGGATCAGTGTAGCTGGATTCAACTACTACTACGGAATCCATTTTGGAAAGTTTTAATCAAAAAGAAGGGTTAGACTTAATCTAGACATCAACAGTTCTCCAGCACAAAAATCGCAATCTCCAGTTCCTCCTCTTGATTCTGATGATCTGCCTTACTGACCCCCCTCCACTGAAAAATGCTCCCCCAGAACATTCAATCTGCTCCCTCCCTAACTATCTTCAGAAGCCAACTGAAAACTCATCTCTTCTCCATCACATCCCATAATCCCCCATTAGCCCTCTTTTATCCCATCCCCTCCCTCTCCAACGATCTGCCCGACACTCACCCCTTCCTAAAACCATCCACCGTACCGATCCAATCGCCTCCACTGTCCCCACTGTCTGACCCATCATTATGCCACCGACAAAACGAAATCCCCAGCCACAACCCCTGCCCGCCAACCAAGCAAGCTCTCAATGCATCTAACTCATAGCCCAACCATGATGTTCCCACCCCCTGCCAACCAACCAAGCTCTCAATGCACCTAACCCATATCCCGACCATAATGTTCCCAACCTCTGCCCACCAACCAAGCAAACTCTCAATGCATCTAACTCAAAGCCCAACCATGATGTTCCCACCCCCTGCCCACCATAAAGACATCTTAACAATTACTCTATGCCCATCACATGAAATGTTCCATAGGTAACCCCACCATTGTTTTACTAACTAATGTTCAGTGCCGTGGATAAAGGCACTATATAAATGTTGTTATAAATAAATAAAATGTATATATAGAAGAAAACACATCTTTAAAGAAGTATAAAATATATGAGCCCTTCACTACACTTACCTCGAATCCTCTCTTCAAGTGTAGGATAGCCACTGTATTTACAATGTCTCCAAATGTTAAGACTATAGGGGCGGTTTCATTACACACAAAGTTGTTGAGCAAATTAGCACTTGCCAAATATAATAATCTTGCTCCTTAACATCTCAGTTCATGTTTTATGGATGCATACAGATGCACTTTGCTTATGATGAGTTACATTGTTTAGTTCTTATTTCATGAAAGCATTAAAAAGAATTTTTCCATAATTTACCATAACATTTGCCCAGTCAACGTTGACAAAATGTACAAATTTTATACTGAATGACAAACATATTAATAAAAGAAACATTATGAATGCTTTGAAGCACAAACAAAAAGACCATGGTTAAATTTTTTAACAAGTTGGAGTCATTAGTTAAACAAATTCTGACAGCTTTGCTTTGCATTTCCAATCACACATCCATAGAACAAAGACATGATTTGTGAGTGAAGTTTAATAGGTCCCACTGCATATGACAATTCCTTACCAACAGTCATTTCGTTCACTATAGATGTTAAAATGTCACTTGCTATTAATCTACCGGTATGTCATTTTATGATTAGGCTAGCATGGAAACAATGCATGTATTCACAGAGAGAAATAATAAATAACCAAACATTTTACTGTCCCTAAAATTCCATTAAACACATTAATATGTTTTCCCAATCTGGATTTTCAAGGTACTATGAAAACATCTGGGCAAGAATGATAGAAGTGGTATTTGACTGAGCTGGTCGAAAGACACCATATCCTTTGGTTTTTGGCTATATAACACACTCAGCAGGTGTGTGCAGTCTTTCTCCCCTGTGCCCCCCAGTCGGCTCTCTCCCCCCTGCTCGTGCCTCCCCTCCTTACCTTGGCTCCGGAGTTCTGACATCACAATGTCATGTGATATCATGCTGCCATGGCAACACAGGGTCACGTGACCTCGCAGCGTCATTTGAGTCGCCAGAAGCTAGCCAAGGTAAGGGACCTTACAGAGGCCTTCGCCGCTCCGGCATTTAATTTAAATGCTTTCGGGAAGATCGCGGGGGCCTCTATAAGTGCCACGCCCCCTCTCCCCACCGAAGATCTCGCACCGCCCTCAGTGTTGGCCAGCTCCAGCCCTCAAGGGCACAACAGGTCAGGTTTTCAGGATATCCTTTCTTCAGCACAGGTGGCTCAATCAGTGGAACTCAGTAATAACTGAGCCACTGATAGAGCCACCTATGCTGAAGCTGGGATATCCTGAAAACCTGAGTTGTTGGTGGCCCTTGAGGATTGACGTTGGCCACCCCTATTCTGCGTGCATGTGTATAAATATGTACAGACGCAGCCAACATTCCTGCATGCATTATTGTGTGGTAAAGCACTAAAGTGTGTGATTTGGCAACTTGCAATTCTATTGAAGGGCAAATCACACAATAATGTGTTAAAACTTGCACTTGCAGAAATATTGTCTAAATTTGCTATATTGAAATATTGGCTACATCTGTATGTATGTGCATGTATATATAATTATATCTATATTATTATTATAACCCCTGATGAAGTGGCTAGAAGCATCGCCATGAAACACGTAGGAACTTTTTCTTTGTTGCCTCAAACGTAAAAGTGTAACTCGACTATATTACTATATAGTATATTAGTGAGTGATGTCCTGTGAAGTAGGAATATCCAGAGCAGTGTTTTTCAAAGAAGGGTTTCTAGGAACCTTTGGGTTCCTGGACATCCCTAACGGGTGCCCTACAATTTTCAGGTCATTTTAAAATGTTACCAAATACAGAAGAATTTACAATGCATCTGATCACAGACGCGCTATTAGAGAGGCTGGGGTTCCTTACAATGCATCTGATCTCAGATGCGCTATTAGAGAGGGTTGGGGTTCCTTACAATGCATCTGTTCACAGACACGCTATTAGAGAGGGTTGGAGATCCTTACAATACATCGGATCTCAGACGCTCTATTAGAGAGGGTGGAGGTTCCTTACAATGCATCTGATCTCAGACGCGCTATTAGAGAGGGTTGGGGTTCCTTACAATGCATCTGATCTCAGACGCGCTATTAGAGAGGGTTGGGGTTCCTTACAATGCATCTGATCACAGACGCGCTATTAGAGCGGGTCTGGTTTCCTTACAATACATATGATCTCAGATGCGCTATTAGAGAGGGTCGAGGTTCCTTAAAATGCATCTTATCTCAGACGTGCTATTAGAGAGGGTTCGTTTTCCTTACAATGCATCTGATCTCAGACACGCTGTTAGAGAGGGTTGGGGTTCCTCACAATGCATCTGATCTCAGACACACTATTAAAGAGGGTTGGGGTTCCTTATAATGCATCTGATATCAGACACTATTATAGAGGGTTGGGGTTCCTTACAATGCATCTGATCTCAGAAGCACTATTAGAGAGCATTGGGGTTCCTGACAATGCATCTGATCTCAGAAGCACTATTAGAGAGCATTGGGGTTCCTGACAATGCATCTGATCTCAGACACGCTATTAGAGAGGGTTGGGGTTACTCAGAATTTCACATAGGGTTCCTTAATCACAAAAAGTTTGGAAACATTTGATCCAGAGAGTTCCATTCCGTCAGTGCTTTGTATAAACTGAGCTGAAGACAATTACATCACCTTTTTTTGCCCAAGTACAATAACACATCAGTAAGGCATTTGGGCATGGGCATGGTGCGCAGGCGCTCCCACTGTGAGGGGCTGCTGCCCTCAGAACTCAACAGACTAACGCAAATACCCCATTGGTTCACATGTCGGAGGAGAACACACATAATTGCATCTTCGGGGGATTGTTGCTGTGTGGTGGATTCACGATAACAAGACGGACAGGCTGAGAGTTTTTGATAAACGCTTTATCATCCTTAATGTTGTACGTGTATTGCTTACCCCATTTTATTGAGAATATACTTTTTATATACATATTACACTATGGGGCCTATTCTATTAGCTTCAATAAGTAACTCATCAAGCTTTTTGAGCACTTCCCGAACAGTTGGCAATGTTGCTATTAAGAAAGCTCCGATAGCATGCCAAAATCGTTTGGGAAGTGTATCTCAAACACACCTATCGTGAGCTCAAAAAGAGCTCCAACTCACATTTTTTATTAAATCACCCTATTTTAGTAGCTTCGATTATATCATGGTTTACCACAGTCACAATCAAAGACTTTATTGTGAAATGCTTGTTTTATTTAAATGTCATATGTTTTATTTTGTGCCCGTTGTTTTTTTTTTAGCTTGCCCATTCATTGCCATGTGGCAAACCATGCTCAAGTTATGGGCATGGTGTAACCCTATGCCAATCAATTGGTTTATTGGATTTTTTTTTTTTAAATGAATTGTTATGTATTTTATTTGTTGCTTGTTTTTTATTGGTAGATTGCCCATTCATTGCCATAGTGGCAAACCATAGCCATATTATGGGCATGGTTTACCACTGTGCCAATCAATGGGTAGAGGGGGAAGGGTGGAGGTAATTTCCCATAGGAGGGTGGTTAGGCCTCCTGGATGGGTAGCGGGTGATGGGGGTTAACCCCTTAATTACTATAGCGGTTAGTAACCGCTAAGGTTATTAAGGGGTTAGTGGCCAGTAGTTCATTTTTTATTGTAATATTGCTGTCCATGGAGGACGGGGAGGAAGATGCCAAGGGTAAGTAGAACTTTTATTTAACTTTATTCTGACTGGATAATGTTTTAGTTTTAATGGGCACATGCCCTATTATCCAGATCTGGATAATAGGAATTTTGCCCATTATTGTACTCTATGTGTTGGGGTGTGGGGAGGATGTTGGTGGCAGAGGGGGTGGGTAGTAGGTTTGTTGTATTTTAATGTTTCTTGGGGGTAGAGAGATTGGGTAAAGGAGTGTAACGATGCACGGAACACGCCCCCTGCGGCGTGTCCCTTCCTTACCTGTTTACTTCTGATCGCCACCCTCTAGCTGCGAGTCAAGATCCTGTGTCTTTAAGTATTCTGAAGCAAGCAATGCCATCTTGCTTTGTGGCAAACCCTGCCCTCTTCCTCCTGACAGGAAGTAAGCCTCTCTTTGACTTTCTCTTTGCATTTAGTCTTTTGCTGCCTGCCCTGGTGTCTGCTAGTACTCATCGCATTCTGTTCCTGTCTGGACCTCCTTGGGACCTTTACTTATCTCCTGTGGATTCCGGAAGACTGGGACAGTCACTCTTATACTACTGAGGTTAGTTTATCGTCGGGTAGTGTAGGTACCTGCTTAGTAGGGTTCACCTTGACGTGGTAGCAGGCTTATAATTCCTTGGCCAATGGATTAGACTAAGAACCCTTATGTTATGTTTAGTTTCGCTGCACCTTGCTGTTTCTGGCACTATACCTTTAAGAAGTCTGGACGTTCTCCTAGAAGCAATCCTTCTCTGGATGTTACCTTGTGCTCTGGACTCTATGCCCATGTTCCTGGTTTCCGTTTCCAGACTCCTGTGCTGAAGCGTTGGCCTCCCAGCAACCCCCGCGTTGGTGCCTGAGAACGCGCGCAATCCCGCTCTGCTGTCAGAGCATGCGTGCACATGCAGCTGGATAAGTCGTGTCTCTGAGCTTGGCTCCGCACCTCCGGACGCGTTGCACATTCTCATGCGTGCGGCGCGGTCACGTGACTATGTGCGCCGATCCCCAGCTGCGCGGCAACTCACTCCCTTCGTATCCCCTGCGGCCTCCCCACCTCGCTATCGGGTCCTTCCCTTTCTCTCTGCGCTTGTGAGGAGAGCACAAGCGTGACAAGGAGGTACTTGCCCCAGGGTGGGTGGTTAGGCATCTTGGTTGGGTAGCGGGAGTGGTAAGCCCGTTCATTACTGTAGCGGTTCCCAATGCTATGGTAGTGACGGGGTTAACTCCCCAGCCAGCCTAACCACCCACCCTGGGACAATTACGCCTATATATTTATTTATATATATTTATTCCTATACACATATTTTGTAATCTTTAATTTATTTATTTATTTATAAAATATTTTACCAGGAAGTAATACATTGAGAGTTACCTCTCATTTTCAAGTATGTCCTGGGTGTTGCGTTTATCTATGGAAAGTTTCAATCAAACTAATTTCCTGTTACTCTAGTAAAAAATATTGCATTTTTAAGAAGTGCATTTACCTTGATGAGGGTGCTGGCTGTTGGTAAAATGTGGGAGATGGGAATTAAGTAAACTACTCCTGTACTTGTTGAATTGATACAGGTTCCCAAGTTAAAGGCTTGTAAGTAGCCCACAGACCATCTGCTCCAGCTTACTTCATTGCAGTTGCCCAAGGAAAGTGGAGTTTTTCATAGTGATACTGTTTTTCAAGTCCACCCTCTTTGGAAACTAGTTGAAGATCCCTGCTGTGTAACATCTCCACTCTACTACAGTATGGTATTGATGTCTGAAAATGTTACACATTCAAAACTGTACAGCATACTTTCAATGTCCATCTCAGTTACTGATAATTGGGTATAAGAGGTAAAAATACCTAGGGCATTTAACTTTAACTAGATTTCCAAAGGGGCCAGATATGAAACATATTTATAAGCAGAAGGAGTATTGGTATTTTATATATATTTAAAAGCACTTAAAAAATATTATTCTTCTACATTTTATGAGAATCTATAACCTTAATGATAAACAGTATATTTACACTATCTTACATTAAAAGTGAGTTGCACTGTGTATTGCCAGGCTGCCTGAACGACTTCAGTATAATGATCAGAGGCCGGCAGTGAAAGGGCCACTAAAAGGGTATTCACTAGCAACATTTTGCCCAGGAGCCTAAAAGAAAAATATCCATGTGTGTCAAACATTCATTGTGTATGAGATCATGGTCATTTTATATTCTGCATCAATGCAAATAGGCATATTTAATTTTAAAATATCTAAGGCAGGCAAGATATACAGTATCTGTGGATACAACTTGCAACAATTAATATCATTGAAAATGTACTTAATGGGGGGCGGAAATTATTCCTTTCATTTAATTTATTATCATATAATTGTTTCAAATTGCAAATACTAGGACCAATCTGTTGACAAAACGAAAGCATTAATGCTACAGTAGTTTGCAATCATAATGCTTTCCCTCCGTAAACCGCGCACAGACTCGGAGAAACGGTTTGAAGGTAACAGTAACCTACATTTTTAGGAGAAGTCATCTCCAGTACTTTGTGTAAATTACACATGTAAAGTGAGGTAGGAATATTTAAGGCTATTAAATAGCTTATTAAAGCTGCAGTTCAGGCAATATCCTGCATGTGTTTTTTTTTTTTAATAAATCAGTTCTGTAGTAAGAAAAAATACTTTTAGCATTTTCTGTTTTAAAAAAAACAACTTTGAAAGACCAATTTTCTTGTATTCTATTTTAACAAGCATGCTTGTTCCTATAGCAACGATTTACATTCCCCATAATTAAAGATGTCGCCAAACTTTGCCGATCAATAAACGGAGAACGAATTGACCGGCAGCTATGCAGTTCTTTAGGTAATTAGAGATTGCCCACATGAAACTATTGAAGTAAAAAAATAAATTATAAAAAAAAAGACTGAACTGCAGCTTTAAACTTTTGCCATTCTGTCCAAAGTGTCAAGTGGATCAACAAGAAATTATACAAATGTAGCAAGATTTAACATCTGAGGCATAGACCCTGCACAGCACGACGCGGCAGACACTGTCCCCAGGGACAGTTAGGTTTTATCCATAGTGCAGGATACGGTGAGAGCTATGTAGCTCGCGATGAAACAAACACTAGGACGCCAATGCATATGTGCATGCGCTACAGGGAGAGTGGCACTTCACAATACAAACAAGTTTGTATTTGAAGCATGACGCTGGGAGGAGGAGGAAGCGCAGAAGCTAGTGCATTCCACAATGGAATGCCTTACTACATCTGTATTTGCTGTTTGTCACCGTTACTGCAATTTTTTTCATCGGGGACAATTATCAGGCAAAGATGAATGCAGAGCTTCCAAATATAGCAACGTTTGGGGTTGAGTTACATGCTTTGTCATTGGTTAGTTTTAGGTACTGCTGCGGCCGAGTTTATTCGAGCATTTGCCCGTTCTCGGCCGCAGCAGTAACCTGGCGCGCGCCGGAGGGTGCCGGGCGCGCGCCGCAGCAGCGGAAGAGCGCCCTCTGATCGGTGGCGCTCTCCCTCCCGCTGCCGGGTCCGCCGGGTCCCCCGGAACCCCCTGCCGCCGTCCCCCACATCGCGGGACACCAGGGCTCCCTCGTGGAGCCCTGGACGCGCGTGCAGGGGGCGCAGGCACCCGATGACGCGTGACCGCGCATCGGTGATGCGCGGCACGCTGAGGGAGTGCGGCTAGCACGCCGGGGCAACCCCCGGCTTGCGGTGCTAGCCGTGCTCGAATTAAACGTGTCGGTAGTGTACAATAGTTCTCAAGACTTTTATCCCAGTTGAAATGAAATGTAGTCTTTGCTTCTTTCAGTATCTGAGTAGTTTAACTCTTAAATTAAATGTGCATTAATATTTGCAAGTAAAAAGATAATAACATTGCTTATTTGAATTGTTTATGAAGAATGTGCTCTTCTCTAGTGTAGAGACCAGATGGTGCTGTATACAGTAGCTTGTCCTACCGAAGTTAGTCTTTGTTCAACACAAATGTATCAGTTGTGTTAACTTGCATCTTTACTGCACGGCCATACAAGCTCTCTGTAACTTTACATACAATCTCATTTTATAGACTGGAGACATTAAAAAACTAAACAGAAAGGAAAATGAACAGGTCTTGAAAAGTCTGCAGAAGGAGTTTTGTCCTTTGAAAAACACTTGAAAAGGAAAACAAGGAAATTGTTCAAATGAAACATCTCAAACTGACAGTAAGATAGCTTGAAATTGCTCACTAATCTGTCCCTGGTCAGGTCTAATGGACTAGATGTCCTATGTGCTACAAAAAGACATTTCAGTCTTTAATTAGTTTCTTTTCGGCTTTCTATAAAACTGGGAATTTCAAACTTAGAATTTTGTGCATCAGAAAAGTTGCTTCAATCGCACATTCCATAATAATTACTAATTATAATTATTGATATTGCTATGGTGGGTTTGTGCCTACATTTTTGGGATGTTTTTTTTTTTTTTTTGTATTCTCGAGTCAAAGTACTTTTGTTTCATGTACTTAACAGAAGGGCTGCCGGCAGGGGGTGAGGAGAGCCGGGAAACTGTCCCGGAACCGGGGGCAACAGGGGGCTTGGCTGGCCCATGCTGGAATTTGGGCCTGGCCAGAGGTCCATGTCCAGCTGTCGAACCTCTGTTGGCTGCCGGACCTCAGCCCTCACATGCAGCCCGGCCTTCACTAGACCCCACCACTGCGTGCATGCTGGAAGTTGGGACCAACTTTCGCAGCCGGCTGTTAGGCTTCCCCTCAAGGTAAGGGTGTGTGTGTGTTTTGAGTGGGAAGAGGGGTGGGGGATTAACGAGTGGAAAGAGGCGGAGGGGGGTTAATGTGTGAGGAGGAACAGAAGAGGGTTAAAGAGGAGGGGAAGGTGGGAATTGATTGAAGAAGGGGGCAGGAGAGGGAGAGAGGAGGTATAAGATGGAGGGGGAGTGATTGAGCGGGAAGGTGAAAGATGAGTTGTAAGAGAGGGAGAGGGAAAAGTGAGAGGGGGGTTTAGAAATACATGGGGGGAGGGAGAAGATGAGAAGTTGAGTGTGAGATGGGAGGTAGTATGAGAAAAGGGCAGAGAAATAGAAGGGGGGTTTGAGAGCGAGGAGATGTGTAAGATGGGGGGAGTGTAAAAGAAAGGGGGGAATATTGCAAGGTTGCTGACAGAGGGGTGAGCGGGGGGCAATGGAAACTTCACTCCAGGCCCCATGAAAGCTATCAGTCATGGCTAAAAATCCTGGTGTAAGTCCCTTATTCAGTTTGCAGTGAAGCTCCTTCCCTGTGCTGGAGATGATTTTACTCGAACGCCTATGA
The DNA here is from genome assembly GCF_040206685.1 of Ascaphus truei. Taxonomy (NCBI): domain Eukaryota; kingdom Metazoa; phylum Chordata; class Amphibia; order Anura; family Ascaphidae; genus Ascaphus; species Ascaphus truei. The sequence goes on from NC_134501.1 coordinate 17,757,574, forward strand.
ATGGAGCAAATCTCTTCTCCAGCATCGGCAAGCAGCATCACGGCATATTGCATAGGAACCGCTAAATCATTATAACGTGTAACCTAAAAGACGTCAAACAATCTATAACGAAGGTAGTTTATGAGGTTATATAAACAGCAGGAGTTTCTGATGACACATTACATTATTGGCGTAGACCAATTACTTAATGACTTTAGGTTTGGAGGTCATGCTGGAAAAAAATCAAGGTGATCCAACAATTGCTTCTTCACTAAAAGTGTAGGATGATTCTTCCAGACATGGTAAAGATAACAACAAAGGGAATACAAAATACATATCAAATGCTGCCTATTTTTTACACCAAGCAAAGGACATAGGAACACTTGGGGAACAAGTTGGCCTTATATACTGTAGTGCCGACGAGTATTCTAAAACAAATTTGGGGCAATCACCAACAAGACCCAGGTACATGCTGGGTACATGCTGGGTACATGCTGCAACATTTCCCTGACATTTCTGCAGACAGACGAATGGCCCATCGGATTAACAGCAGGTGTCCCTGGCAGTCCCATTCAAACTGAATGGGACTGCCAGGGACCCCTGCTGTGTTAATCCAATGGGCCATTACTCTGCAGAAATGTCACTGAAATGTTTGCAGCATGTACCCAGCATGTACCAGGATGTTGTTGGTGGTAGCCCAAGATATTCAAAGGCAAGTTTTAGAATACTCTTTGGTGCACCTGTAATTTCAAAATCTGTGTTCCAAAAGACAGTAACATGCCACTGGGCACACTGCATACAGTCTTCATTGAAATCTCCCTCACTAAAAAAAAAATATTTTTAGATAATTCTCAATACTGTTAGTGCCACATAAGAATAAATCTATATTATTATGACTGTATGGTCCATAATTCATTCATTCAGTATTTGTAATGAATGAGATCTAAATAAAATGATCAATGTTTGTAATTTGTGTTTTCCCTGAGTGATGTTAAATAAGTGTCATATCCCCCAAATCCATGCAGTGGTGTCTTGTTTACTAAGGCAGGGCTGCTCAACTCCAGTCCTCAAGCTCCCCCAACAGGTCAGGTTACCAGGATATCCCTGCTTCAGCACAGGTGGTTCAATCAATCCCTGCTTCAGCACAGGTGGCTCAATCAGAGGCTCAGTCTTTGAGCCTCCGATTGAGTCACTTGTGCTGAAGCTGGGATATCCTGAAAACCTGACCTGTTGGGGGGGGGGGGGGCTTGAGGACTGGAGTTGAGCCCCCCATACTAAGGCATACTATACAATGCAAAATGAGAACAGCCATTGGAACACTGAAATAAGTGCAGCAAAGACTTATAGCTATTTCATTTAGCGAGCGCCAGTGCACATCTGCAGGTTTCTGTAATTGGATGTCACTCAATATGCCTAAGCACATCCCGGCTTGTTCCTCAGTGGCAGGTGTTGCACATATCATAAATCCAGTAAACACGTTTTTAAAAAGATGACTAACTTACCGTCAGTGCACTCAAATTAGAATCTTAATCGGTAGATAGTTTCTACGTCAGGTGAATATTAATCCATTAAATTCACTCTTCTTTTACAGTAGTTGCAAAAGGCAAATCTGAACCAATACGTTTGAACCGATTTGTAGTTTGTTTGCAACATGCTTTTTAGCCCTTCAGTGTGGCGCTGCATCAGGTTGTTGGGATGCTGCCCATCATGTAGGGTCGAAAAAAGGGGGATTTCTGCTGAACACCATATAATCAATACAAATGCATAATTACCGGTGTTCCTACTGTATGTTCAAGGATAGCCTGCTGGAAATCCAAATGATATACTAGAACAAGAATAATATAAGGCACATCAGATTTTCTAATTATGTTTAATGAGTCATAAAACTGAGCGCGTTTTGACCTGAGTTGGTCATTTCAAGTGATAAGTAGCTTAAATAAGGCATTTGTTGTATGATTTGTTATGACTGAAAGGGACGGTGGTCCTGTTAGTATATAATTTAACCCTGTAAATAAACCCTGCATAGAGAAATACTAAGTTTCCTGCCTTAATCTGGGACTAAAAGAGACTGAAACATGATGTGGGCATCACTATATATATATATATATTCCATTTTTCTTGTATCTGATTTAAGTATGTTACTAGAACATACTGAATGCTGAGGAACATTTGAACTAATTTTAAAATTAGTTTTATATATGCCTATTTTCAACTCTTAATTATTGGCACAAAGAAAATCATAAAAAAAGATTCCCGTCGGATGCAGGATGGTGATGAAACAGATATATAATGTCTGAAGCTAATACAGAAAATAAGAAACATTTATGAAATTTGTGACCAGTAAACAATAAACCACAGGTAGTAATAAAACATGCAGCATCTGAAAAAAATAAAAATATATAATTCATCTGGGTTGATGTAAAAAATATCACCATTACTGGGCCTGGGACACTGTGCGCCTCAAATACTCCAACAGTTCTGCAGCCCTGGAGGTTCCAAACACCCTCAGCAGTGAAAGAGTTAAATAATAATCAATTGCCTGATCGTTACTAAGCTGCTTGTCCCCAGATGTTGGTAAATTGTTATTATGAAATACTTTGCTAAGAGAAAGGATACACCCTTAATATTTGTTGTCTACAGTACATGCCTCTGCTTTGAATTTCCCTGTTGGCATTACGAACACGTCAAACATGTTATTTTTTCTATTTATTAAAGGTACTGTATGTTTCCCTTGCTGCAGGAAATATTATAACGTCTGAAATGCAATGCAGGCGTCTGGTTTTGTTTGTTACTGAGCACCGTAAATACTGAACTAGTTGTATAATATGATTGAGATATTTCTGTTAAATAGAACCCTATCTGTGTAACTTTAGCTCACATTCAATATGTTAAAACTGTAGGCAATGTTTACTAAATTAAAGCTACATTCAGCTATGGGTAACCTGCCTATGAACATATGCCGAAGGCAGCAATCTAGCACAGAAATCGGCCACAAGCTGTGAGACTAAACTTTTATCATCATCTCTATAAATCAAGATGAAAGCTATTGACTTCCTCCTGTGGACCTCATACTGCCTTGAGAAAAAAAGTTTTAAATATTTAGAAGACAGAGAAGACAGTGGGAGTTCATGCAATTATATTGAATTTGATTACAAACCCACTGTATATTCAGTGTGAATTAATTGATATACAGTAAAAAAAAAATACATAGATAACAGAAAGATTTACGATTTTGCAACTTTGAATGGGAAGTGTGTGGGCTGAGATTTAAACAGAGTGAAGTAGTTCTTTGTGATGTTAACTTTCATTGTTACATTTAGATAAGAGTTATTGTAAAACTGATACAGTACATCTTTTAGAAAATAAACTCATGTGAGTACAGGTCCCCTAGACAAGCCAAGCAGCTTCTTTTCAGAGAAAGTAAATACAGTAACATGGAAGGCAAAATATGTCCATGGCCACTTTTAGCTTTATGAAGCTCTTCACATAATTTTTTTTACAAATGTATCCTTATTATTATCATTTATTTGTGAAGCACCAGCATATTCCGCAGCGCGGTACAATGGGGTACAGAGTTATGTATATTACTAAAAAAGGTTACATATAAATAAAGGACAAACATGCACAAACAGCTATAAAGAGGTAAGGAAGGCCCTGATCCTAGGAGCTTACACTCTAGAGGAAACGATGGACAATGTTGAAACAAGAAGGTAAGGTGGCTGCTTATTGTAGGATAAGGTGTGGGCCAGGTGAAAATATGGCCCAGTCTGACAGCTGATTCCATTAAGGTTTTGTGGTGGAGGATATTACATAGGGTCGAGATTGGTCCCGCCACACAGTTGGTCCTAATGGGTTGGAGGGGCGGAGAGTTAGTTGTTAGAGCTACCATTAATACCAATTGCTAAGCAACCGATTGCTTTTTATATCTGGGTAGATGTATATCTCTCCTTCCCTGTGAAACACCATGTAATGCCCACACTGACTGTTACACTGAAAACATGTATGAATTAGCGTATATCTATTTATACACAGTAAATGCATTGGTGGGTGCAGAGTGCCGTGGCTGATCCACTTGTATTGGAAATTGGTTGCAGTAGGGAATAGATAAGGTCATGTAGACACAAGTTTATACATTAACAAACTTGAAAAGCTTAGAAACATTTAATACTTAGGCCATGAGTCATCAAATCATGATGTAGGATAGCACGCCTGACCTGGCAGTAACTGTCATTCAAGTCAATAGCAGTTACCAGCAAATTGGGCGATATATCCCAGCCTTAACGCAAATCTTCAAACAAGAAACTGTTCACTTTGCAAGTTTATTTTTTATATATATTTAAGCAATATGATTTGTATTTAGAATGATGTTTTCTTTTAACTTTCTGCTTTCAATAAGTCAGTTCTGTTTTATTTCAAATGCTAAATGGTATTACTAAAGTCAATGCCTCTTTCTAAAGTTTTCTTAATGAAAAAAGCTTCTTTGTAAACCTTCCTGGGCTAACTTTTAGTGTAATTCTCTGTCTTGTCTGACTAATTTATTTAAAATTGCACATTACATTTTCCGCTGCTCTTGGAAAACAAACAATTCAAGGTGTTATTACCCTAGCAATCAACAGCAATAGTTCTTGTACTCTAACTAAAAACCAAAGAAAACATTTGCTGCTAGTTTTAATGGGATATAATGCATAATTACTACAGCTTCAGACAAGAATGTTATGGTAAGTAAGTACCATCACAGTGCAATTAATAGCACAGGTTGGCTTCTTGTACATGGAAAACAGCACACTCCTGCACTTTTTTGAAAGATGTCGTATACTGTGGAAATGACAGCAAATAAAATGGCAAGAGAATAATTATTGAATATCATTTTACTTGGTGATAATCTAAGGTCCAATAAGGAGGGTGTCATTGGTCTTGAAAGATACGACTGTGATACACTTTATAATGGACCAACATACAGATGTGGCTAGTTTGTTTCCTCACTACGCCATGTGGTTTCCTGAGCCGAGGCTGTGTCTTTGGCGAGAGTTCGACCAAAATTTCCGCGAGTTATCTGCGATTTAACCTGGATTAACAGTGGGCAGAAGGCAGGCAGAAAATGAAATTTGACGCCATCCGCAATACCGTCCGAAAACTCAAGTCGGCGATCACGAGTTTTTGTGTCTTAAAAAGCTAAATTGATAGACCACACAGAACCGCTTGCTTTGAAAGTTTTTTAAAGGCTTCCCCAAGAGCCCCCTCCCTAGGGTTATCCCTGCTTCAGCACAGGAGGCTTAACCTGTCCTTTCACTTATTCCTGTTCATGTGTGCATGATTCAATATCACACAGATTTGTATATATACAGTAATGTATGTATTTTGTATATTCATTGTGTGTACGCGGGTTTATCCAAATAAACTCCATTTTATTTCACTATCTTGTTTTGCCTCTTGAATGATCCCATAAATATCAAAGGTGTTAAAAGTGCTGGTCTCCCATTACAGGCTTTTTTCTGGACAGTACTTTATGGACAGTTCTACTGAGTTTATTTAATTCATTGGCAAAGGGTAAAATGTGTGAGTGTATATGTGTATATGTGTATATATATACAGTATATATATAGTATATAAAGAGGCTCAGTATTTTACTACAGTAAGTCACTGATTGAGACACCTATGCTGCAGCAGGTACTGATTGAACCACCTGTGCTGAAGTGTATAAATGTGTAAAAAAAAATACAAAGTAAGTATGTTTATAATATAGTGATTTTCGACCATAATCTTCATCGTCTTATTGCTGTCTATTTGACGTGTTCAATTCTTGAAAAGAAAAAAATACACTGATTTAACGACCGTATAGAGGTTGTGTATTGCAAAGGTGCGCATGCGTGTACTCACGCTCTAGTGCGCATGTATCAATGGATTTACGGGCTGGGTGTTCACATCAGGGAGAACAAAAGTTTAATACAATATTGTATATTATATTTACCTTCCATGGAAACCTTGACAAATTTCATTGATGATTTCGGAAAACATAAAAACAATGCTTTAAGTACTCAACATACAACTAGTGTATAACAGACTGCGCATGCGTAAACTCGCACTGTAATGCGCATGTATCGATGCATTTACAGGCTGGCTATTCGTGTCATAACAAAAGTTAATAATACTGTATATTATATTTATCTTCATTAAAAACCATGAAAACATTGCAGATGATACTGGGACAGGCAGCCAGAATTAGCCATAGAGGTAAAATCAAGTTGAGATTGTTGCTGATGAGTCAGTTAGGTCCCAAAAGGTATATTCAGGTTGGGGGCGATGGGGGCGACTGTTCCTGTTGATACACTTGAAACTCTTGAAACAGAATGTTGCTCATCAGATGGTGGCTCATTGCGAGATTTGAAAGTACAATTATTCAATGTTTTAGTCTCGTCCCGGTCCCGCTTCTTGCTCGTACCCTTCTCCATGATAAAACATAACGGCACATGCTGGTAGCAATGACAAATAACCCTGTTTAATCCTTGGGCATAGCTTTATGCGAACAAAGCAATAATTACTTGACAAAATACATCGAACCGCGTTCTTCCATCCATGGCCAGGTGAATTTTTATAGTATTCATAATTGTGAATTATATAGTCATATATTTCTGATAAAGTGGCTTTCTTATTTGCTCGATCTTTAATTGCTACGAATATCAGATATGCAAAACTATCTTTTGTCTCTTTTAAGCACCTGACATATTACAAAAAATGTCTTACTCTCCTTTAAACTGTCTCCATCTCTGTGTGCCCGAATGAATACAATGGATTTTTGTAAGACATTCTGGACTATAGCATCAGCAGACAGGCACCTGTTCTGCGAATTGTATATTTTAGTGCACTGAACACCCCCTGACCCCCCCCCCCCCATTCTCCCCATAGGCAAAAAAATAACTTTGCCATCTGCCGGACAGGCAACGGAATACAAACAAACAAATTCTAATTACGTCTGGCATATCCCTGTTAAATACAGGTGTGAATAACAACACGAAGAGTTGCCTAGAGTTAAATGGGATGTATATTGATTATATCTTCCAAACAAAACGAGAGATGTCCGCACTTTTGTTGAGGAAGTCAGAAAAACAAAAATGCCACATCTGTATCAATCATACAGTACAAGGTTTTCTTGTGCACAAGCTTTCAAGACTGCAGAGATCTCTTCATCAGATCTCTAAACTGGAGGCGTAAATATACAGAATGTCACATAAGGTTAATCACAGTAGGGGTCTTCATCTGTGAATGAGGTGTTCAAAAGATTAGTTTATTAGAGCTGTGATATTGTTCTCTGGTGTACTCATCCATGGATGAAGTGTTGAGTGGAGAAGTATACTAAAGCAGGGGAATTGTCCTCAGGTATTAATGTAGAGCGTTAACAGATAAAGGTGTAAATAAGGCTGTAGACACCTTCCCTAGCATGTGCTGTATTGTAGGTCTTAAAAGTTTACACAATGAATCATGAACCCACAGTCCTAATTGGAGTCCAAAATAGTGATGTATAGACTCCAGGAAATATTACTTGAATCAGGACTGTGGATTCATGACTAACATGACTCGCTATGGAAGCCTTTAACGCCTACAGCGCATGTTGGGGGAGATGTCTTACACCCTACTCACACCTCTAATCAGTTTAGACTCCACACTGTTACCTGAGGACAGTCCCCTGCCTCAGTACACAGATCATCTCAACATTTATCCATGGATTAATACACAGGAGTACAATACCCAAGATATAGTGTTCTAATCTACTGAGCACCTCATTCCCAGATGAAGACTCATGTTGTGATCAACCTATCTATAATTATTTAAGCCTCCGTGTAAGATCACATCTGATAAAGAGATATCTCCAGTCTTGAAACCTTATGCATAAGAAAACCCTGTAGTATGTATATGTTGGTCCATTAAAAAATATTACAACCTACGAATTATCTTAGCCATACTGGAAACAGTATGGCTGCTTGCACCCTTTCATTTAATATACACTGGAAACACTTTTTACAGTCCTAGAGTTGAACAAGATGTACATGTATGATAACACAGAGATTAATATGTGTATTCACCTATAGATAGATGTAGTTGGCATATGCTATTACATTATTTGATAATGGGATGAGACTACCATTTTGGACATGGGTTAAAACCTCTGTGATTGTAAGATTTCTTGCTATGTGTACCATATATGATGTACACATTTTCTTACAGATTCTAAATTACAGCTACAGTAGAATAAGATTTAAGGCCATACTGTATGTACTATGGCAGGGGTGGCTAACTCCAGTCCTCAAGGGCCACCAATAGGTCAGGTTTTGAGGATATCCCTGCTTCAGCACAGGTGGCTCAATTAGTGGCTCTGTCAAAGACTGAACCACTGAGCCACCTGTGCTAAAGCAGGGATATCTTGAAAACCTGACCTGTTGGTGGCTCTTGAGGACTGGAGTTAGCCACCCTTCTACTACGTAATGCCAAGACATAAGGAATCATATGACCCGATCTCTTGAATAGACCATACAATGTCACAAATTGGCCATTATATTTCTAAATTAAAAGATCACTTCCTGTAAATTTATCATAGAACCCAAACCTAAATTTAGGTTCTGAAAAATACTTAAAACATATATTCGAGATTTAACCTCCCCAAATAGAAAAAATATTAAGGTCTAAGGACACCTAACCTTAGAGATGGGCAAATTTTTTTTGTTGAGAATTTGGATCCGCAGCGGATCCGACGGTTCCTTTGGTCCGCGGATTTTAGCGGATCAATCTCAAAAATTGGCGATTCGTGTTTTGCAGATTTTTAAATTATTTTTACCAATACACTCCGCGGATTCCGTGACCCGTGGACGGATTGGTAGAATCCAATCCGCGGATTCAGCCCTCTGATGGTGGATTTGCAAGAATGCACCCACGGATTGTATAGAATGGCAGTTTTTGATTAATCTGCTTGGATTAAAACCGACCAAATCCGTTTGCAGATTTTACACCACAAAACGGATTTTGGGGGGGCAGGGGGGGACACAGATGAGAGAAAATCTGGACAACGGATTGGGGAGGGGGAGAGGTTGGGGACAAATGTGAGAAAATCTAGAAACCGGATTTCGGCGGATTCACTCATCTCTACACAAGCTTCCCCGGTGTTTAATTATCTAAATCACACAAATAAATTAGAAAAATATACATTGAGTTTATGCATTGGTATATATATATATATATATATATATATATGCATCGCTTTGTGTGTATATATATATATATATATATATATATATATATATATATATATATATATATATATATATATATATATACAGCTTTGTATATATATATATATATATATATATATATATATATATATATATATATATATATATATATATATATATATATATATATACTAATATAACATAGACATAATAATATAACACATAATGGGAATAAGCACTTCAGACATAAAAGTAACATGAGGAAATGGAGTCCCTGCCCCGAAGAGCTTACATTCTAAGTAAAGAAGGCACACTTGCCAAACTTAATTACGCACATACATACATACATACACATATCTATATTCTATATGTAAAGACAATACCTGAGTCAGATGCCGACCAAAATTAATAAAACTATTGATTTGTAGTATATTACAACTATATATTTCTGAGTACCATTTGCAACGGATTTGTTGTAAATACATTTTGATTTACATGTCAGCTCTGTTTAAATTGCTTTTTCAGATTCAATATTCTTAGCAGACAATAAATAAGAGTCTGGCCCCTAGCGGTACATTGAGAAACAAAATGCACATTTCTTATTTATGCATATAAAGTTTTTTTTTTTTTTCATGAGATTAGATCCCAAGGAGAGTAATATGTAAATGATATATTAATGAAAAAAACACACAGCAAAAGCCAAAGGGGATCAAAGAAGACTTCCTTTTAAGAAGCTAAAACCATATACCATACAAGAACTAAAATATCACCCAGCAGAATAATGCCTTACACATATACAAAAACAGAAAGAGTAATTGGTTTCCATTTGCTAAGTTCCACTCTGTGGCTCTTTACAGCATAAAAGCAATTAATGAAAATGTTTCACTTGGAGCCACAGAATAATGCTCTATAAATGTACTGTATGGGATTCTTCTGAAAGCCGTGATTCATATTAGAATTTTTAGCTGAGCAAAAGCAATAAGAGATTATGCGATTTCAAATGTCTGTGTTGTAAAAAAATAAATATATTTTGATTATACAAAATTATTGTATACAGTATACAATGCGTGTTACTGATTGGAAAAGAGACCGTCATTATTCACCTGTTTACAGCACAGGTTGTATTTTGGACTAAATTATTCATTTGTTTAAAGTGGTTGTGTTTCTTAGCCCAGATATAGATTAATTCCACGTACACCCAATCCCCTGTTCAGGATGCAAACGCAAAACATCTCTCAATCATAAGTCTGTTTTGCAATGTGCAACCAAATTACTGACCAATAAGGTATGATAATTATTTTTTTTGTTTCTAGTTTTATACAAAGCAATATGAGGAGATCTATACCAACGGGGCTGATCTTCAGTCCTCAAGCCCCCCCAACAGGTCAGGTTTTCAGGATATCCCAGCTTCAGCACAGGTGACTCAATCAGTCCCTGCTTCAGCACTGGTAGCTAAATCAAACCTTGCTTCAACACAGGTGGCTCAATCTTCGACTGAGACACCTATGCTGAAGCAGGGATATCCTGAAAACCTGACCTGTTTGTATCTCTTCAGGACTGGAGTTGCTTACTCCTGATGTATACTAGTAAGGTGTGTTTATTGTTAGCTAACATTGGGGTAGATTCTCAGAGGTCCATTAATTTTGTTTCATAACGTTATCGCCATTTAACGTATCGCTATCCATAATTCGTATTCCCAAAGGGGATTTGTGCTACGATGTCCTGCCATTTACCTGAAAAATAGCGGATCGCTAACTTTTACCGGACGCCTGGCTTACTCATATGCAAATCATATGGTAATGAGCCGTTTACCTAACACCGGAGATCCTCACACCTCATGTGATTGCATTATAATAATGCTACAATGACCTTCCAACAGCTGACGTTAGTCATATCCACACCCAGATTATTATCATATCGTTTTTGCTGGAATAGGCTAAAAGCAATGTATTACGTATCGGACTTAACCCTTTCATTACAAAAAGTTGCATGTCATACAAAGATACAGGTGCAGCCACGAGTATCCGAACACTTGCCTGGGAAAATCTCGGGCAATCTCCCAGTAATGCTGCAACATTTCTGTGACATTTCTGCAGGCAGACTAATGGCCCATCAGATTAACACAGCGGGGGTCCTTGGCAGTCCCATTCAAACTGACCAGGGACCCCCGCTGTTTTAATCCGGTGAGCCATTAGTCTTTCTGCAGAAATGTCATAGAAATGTTGCAGCATTACTGAGAGATTGCCCCAGATTTTTCAAAGCAGTGTTTGAATACTCGCATCTGCATCTGTGTATATTATGGATCAAATAAATGTCTGAAACATCATAAACTATAGTATGTTTTTCCTGATTAAAATGTTTGTCTGATCTAATATAGTATATATTGTAATCCTGACTGTATTAAGAAAAGGGGTTATTGATCGCGCTCATGCTTCCTACAGTCTCTGGTGTAAACCAACTCCTTCCTTTTGCTGCTTCTGTGCATGGAGATATTCCCCGTCTCCACTGAAGATCCACCGAGGATTACTCCACAGGTAGGTCAGTCATAGAAAACAAAAGGCACAGAGCGCACCGAGGTTGAATTCATACAACAAGTATCAACTTACATATAATGAATCTGTTATCCAGTGAGATCTTAAGTGGCACAGTCCATGCTGCCCCATCCGTGGGTAAAAGGGAAGCAACGCCGAGCTGGATACAGTCTTTCCCCTCCTGCTGGGATCGAGTGGTGTCTCCGTCTTGCTCTGCACTGCTACTTCAGGGTATGCGCAGTAAGGCGCGGTCCGTGTGCTGTTTTGTGCACGTCTCCCAAGGTCACAGTCTCTCTCTCAAGTCAAGTGGCAATTAGACAAGGGGCTGATTTGCATGTGGACTGTGGACACTGCACTTGAGAGAGAGACTGTGAACTTGGGAGACGGGCACAAAACAGCACACGGACCGCGCGGTACTGCTCATACCCGGAAGTAGCCGTGTAGAGCAAGCCAGAGACATTGCTTGATCCAAGCACGCGGGATTGACTGCCTCGAGCTCTGCGTTTCTTCCCTTTTACCCACGGATGGGGAAGTATGGACTGTACCACTTAAGATCTCACTGGATAACAGATTCATTATATGTAAGTTGATACTTGTTATTTGTATTCACTTTTATTATAATATTATTCAACCTTGGTGCGCTCTGTGCTTTTTGTTTTCTATGACTGTATTAAGTATGGGTGTAGAATAATGTTTATCCCTACATACCTCTACCATAATATTTAATAAATAAATTTTAATAACGTGCAAATTAAATGAAGGAAAGACACTATAAATAAAGATTTATTTTTTTAATGGTCCAAAAAAATACAGTTATCCCTGTTATGTTTAAAAGTTATTATTATAACAATAATTGCATTAGCTTTAGATAATTCACATGAGTAATTCCCCTTTTACGCAGGCATTAATTAACGCTAATTAAAGTTTTGCCAGTGTGCGCGTGCAGTTAACGTGTGTCTCTGATACAAGAAAATCCCCGTTAATAACGCTGCTACTTTTATTAACGAACATCATTTTTGCATCTCATTAGCTTTGAGGATATCCGTTAAAATAAAGAAAAATACCATCCGTTCCCGATTTCGGTAAGGATCGTTATTAGCGCAAAAGCGACGGACATCTGTGGATCTACCCCATTGTTCTCATTTGTTATTATTTTTCAGGTACAATGGCCATGTTTAATGCATTTTTTTGGCTTCCCATCCAGTTTCGGATCCTCCACTCAGTTCTCCTGTTTGCCTTCAAGGTTCAGATAATAGAGAGAAATGCTGCACACCTCAAACTAGAAAAATTGATACAGTTACCGGTGCTCCAGTGTTAGAACGAAAGCCTGCAGTCAGTCCTGGATATATGAAAAAAGGAACATAGGGCACAAGGGATTTAGCATATCCAAACTCATTTATTGAGCCAACACAACGTTTCGACCAGGATGGTCTTTTTGCATTGTCACTTGAAAAAGACCATCATGGTCGAAACGTTGTGTTGGCTCAATAAATGAGTTTGGGTATGCTAAATCTGTTGTGCCCTATGTTCCTTTTTTCATGCCTTCAAGGTTCTCCACTCATCTGCACCTTCCTATATATTAGCTCTGATCTCTCGCTATGCCCCTGGTCGTCTACTGCACTCTGCTCATAACTGTCTCCTCTCCACCTCTTTCACCTTTACTGCTCTCACACCTTAAACTCTTTTCCCTCACGGCACCTTACCTGTGGAACTCCCTCACATTCAGTATATGCAAAGCACCTTCTCTCCCCACCTTTAAATCCTCGTCCATAGTGAATGCGTCTGGGTAATTTTACGATTTATAGTGATGTTGGAAATGCATCTCTTTGAAGTTAAAATAACAGTTATTGCCAAATACATCGTCCAAACCAGGTGTCCGTGACGGGAAATGTCCATGTTTATATTGATGACTGTTTCCTGCGTGTTGACATGAGCTTCTGAATCTAAACATCTCTGAAATATCCTAGAGGTAAAATGTGAAGAAGAAAGAATGATCACTGTACTGGGGTTTCTAATTAGGATGTAATTATACAATCGGAAAGATGGAAATTGTGCACTTTCGATTGCTATATAATATTTGATTTATTGTTTCCAGTTTTCCACAATGATTCTCTGTAAATTAAATATCCTATTTCGGTGTAAAAAGGAACCACATTTTTTTTCCCCTCAGCTGTTCTTTTGTACGACATGGTATTAATTATTTAGTATGCAGATATCTTTGAATTATACACTGTCCAATTTAAAGAACTAAAATTGTGCTTCAAAATAACCCAAATCATCTAAATGTTTACCAATATTGCAAATGCATCCAAATGTTGTTGTTTATTGATAATTTATTCTTTAAAAATTACCCTCTTGAGATTCCTATACTGACCCCAATGCTGTACCTAAAATTGTGAGCATTCAGTAGCTAAAAAAAGAAATTGCGTATTCACAACTTTATTTGTGTTTTTTTTTTTGCTGAGTTTGCTCATGTTTATTCATGGATCATACATTGCAAACCCTCCAGCAACAAATTGCTTACAATGGATTGGTAGTGAAATGTTAAACTTGAGCTTCACAGATAAGCAAGGCACGAGTCTAGCAATGCTAAATCCCCCCCCCCCCACCCCAGCATTCTGCGCTAACCATATGACCCCATTTAGGTGACACTGAGCTTTTAAATATATCAAAATTGAAAACATTGCAGTAAAGAAAACTCTGACCGGTAGGTGAGGGGTAACATTACCTTTGGCCCGAGGGGTTAAGCGTGAGGGGAGGAAGAGGAGTAGGGAGGTGGTAGGTTATTTAAGAGGCTGGTTTGTGCCTACCTCTTTGTCTTCCTGCTCAACTCCCCAAGGGGTTCCTGCCCATGCACCCCTTTTGGAGGTTAAGTGATGAGGGGTCATTATATTGCATTGTATTTGTTGCATTTTGTTTAACAAATGATATGTATATATTTCAATTTTAAAAAAAGAAGGAAATGATAATTTTAGAGGGAATAAAGGAAAGTGCAAAAAAAAGCGACTTGTGAACTGAGAAGAGTTTTTTTTTTTTTTTTAAATGTGATAGTGATTGGTGTTAAGTTTGAAAAACATATGTTGGGGAAAACAAAGTAGGTGGGAAAAAACCTCTGAATGTGTGGCCAGCACAAGTCAGACTGAAAAAAAACCCAATGCAACAGGGTTTTCCAGGTGAGATATCAAGTAGGACTCTACTCACAGATATCTTAGAGCAGTCTCTTCCATTTACTAGAGAGCGGTGAAGAGTAACACGTATCCAATTCCATACGGACCTAAGTGAGATCACATTGTATTCTTCATTGCTCTCTAATAAATGGACGAAATTTGTGAGTAGAGTCCTACTTGGTGTAACGTTTGTCACAGCTGGAGAGTGAGGACTGGTCAGTTTTGCCCAGCTGTGTAGTTTGGAAGAATGTTAGGGGTTCGAAGGTGGTGGTCTTCGGTCAGGGCCAGGTGCGGCGGGCCCAAGGTTGTCCTCCTAAAAGGGACTCCAAAGGTTCTGGAAACAGGAGTGCTCACTGGGTCAGGAGCGGTGTTGAGCAGTAACAGGTAGACAGGATTTGGAGCAACTTGCTGACCAGGTCCAGAAATGTTGGAATTTGATTGTTATAGTTAATGAAAGGCTGTGGCCATTTGAACCCAAATTAAAGGTGCCTGTGTTTATTGAGGTTGGTGGGTACAATGAAGTGTGAAGAGAAAAGGGTACAAGGGTCATGTATTGCAGAGCAAAAGCAATTTGGCAACTGTCTAAACAAACAATAATTTCCTTGCCAGGAACAGCATCAGAAATACACTAAGAATGTATCTCGTGTACACTCCCGTTTATAAAGCTATCTTGATAAAGCCTTGTTAATTTCCTTTTCCATCTATGATGAGATTACTTAATTACAGATGTCAACATAATACATAGGGAAACACCAATTACGAGTAGGCGGAAACAGATAGCTGTTTGTTAATTTCCTGAGTTTGCCAAAGGCATATGCAAAAAATAATAATTATATAAACAAAGAAGAAATTAATAAGATGGGAACGTGCTACAGTCCGGCATGCAATTTAATTCCAACATATATCAATACTGTTGTCATAATAAATGACATACAGTACATGTCTTGTATGAATATCAATTATTTGTGAAATCAATATGTAAAACAAGTATAAAAATTCCTTTTTAATTCAGCAAAACTGTGCTGTGCATCAAAATACGTAGATCCCAACATGGCCAAATTTCCACGTACACTCAAGTTCTTTATCAGGCCCCTTGTTACTGTATGATGAGCTGTTGGTTATTTTTGCTATTCTCATTGCTGGCTACTCTAGCCAGAGTAAAACTGACAACCATTGATCAACCTTGGTAATAGTGTACATAGGAATATAGCTTAATGTACTGTATGTAACTTCAAACGATAGTATAACATACATACAGTAAACAGGAGAAATAGGATTGCATAAACGTGCACACAAACTTTGCTAATCGGTCTTATAGGCTACCTGAATGTATTACATAGTTACTTGTGTTGCATTTGCAATATTAATTGTGTGACTTTGTGTCATCTCTTTCATATATTTTGTGTTACTGTCAATGTGGTATGTCTTATATAATCTCAATGAAGATAGCGGTTTTACTAAAAGCTAAATCTACTACACCTATCTTAAAGAGGATAAAAAACATATACTACACTTATTTTGAATATGTATATTTTTGGATGTGTATATAAATATATATTTTCTATATAGATGCTATATTTATTAGCAATATGCCAAAGCAACTTCCAAAGGGTTCAATCATACAACTTTATGTGAAACAACAAAACCTGCGACAGTCATCTTTTTAATAACATACAACATTATATGGGGCCTATTCTAGTAGCATTGATGACTTTGCTGCTATCTGGAATGATGTGGCATGTTCCCACCGTAGGGTTTGTCATTTGTGTTATGACGGTATTCAGAAAGAATCTGAAACGATCTCAGACTGTGAGGTAAGAAAATGCCAATACTGCTGGGCATAGCAGCAAAGTGACCCCAGACAAGTTCCGCCCCTGCGAGCTTCTCGCAATCTGAGCTGCACAGAGAGAACCGCCTCTCACTGGACAGCTCTCACAGGACAACGCTCAAAATCTTCGATGAGTTGGTTCCCGGAGCTAGTAGAATAGGCCCCTATGAAAGCGCTGTCGAAATATAGCATACAATTGACTGAAAATGACTCACGTTAAAAATAGGGAATAAAAAAGATTTATTCAGGAGAATAAAAGAACATCTTGGTTTGTTTTTCAAGAAGTTTAAGATGCTCGAATAACGGAATCAGCTAAGGCTATAAATATCCAATTTCTCTATGATAGTGAAATATTGATCACTTTCTTATTTGTCCTTTGTGTCTACCTTGTAGCTTAAATCAATGTACCATTACACTTTACTATCATCTTATAATTATTAGGGAACGTGGAAATCCAAATAATTGAAACAATAACATCTCTGACTATGCGGCACTTAAGCAAGCCTAGAAAATGTTTTCAGGATTAAAAGAAGATGATTGTGTCTGTTGCTACATGACGTCAATTTACATCATTTCAATTAATACATATTGTGAAAAATGGCATGCTTTCAATTTTATTTTGAAAATGTTATTTTTAATATTTGGCTGTGTTAGGATTAACTTAATTGAAATTGCTATCATTCTCTAATTAACTAAATACAATATATCATTTATTCTAATTGATGTTTATATAAGTTGTTGCTTGTTAGATGTGACCCTCAAGCAACAATACAGAATGAGACAGTCTTCTAATGAGTGAAAACCTTAAATTGTTTTTGTATCACATTGTATGCCAATGTGACATGATGGGGGTTATCTATTAAACTGTGATAGTGTTGATTGAGTCACTTTCACACGAAAGCCCCATTGAAGTAAATGGGAGGTTACATGCGATAGTGCCCCGATTGACACTATTGCAGTTCAATGAAGAACCCCCTACGAATAATAAAGACCCAGTAAGCACAATCAAGAAATAATGTTCCATCTGGGGTCCCTTTAATGGGTATAATCACTTTAACGCAATTGTCATATGAAAGATACACAATACTTCGCCAGTGCATGGTAATATCACTCATTAAACAGATTCTACTAAAGAAAACATTAAGCTTGACCTTGCTGTCTCTCTGCCAAGTAAGTGGATACACTGTATTCACTGCATCTGGTTTATTCTAAACTCATACTGTACCACTGACTTCTAAAACGTCGGATGGTTTACCCTGTGGTCCTGCTAAGCGTTGATCACACATAATGTAGAAAATGAATGAATGAATAAATATCTTGCCCCTTTTTCTCTTGCAGTAATGAGGTCCACAGAGCACAACAACCTAAAAACAATAGCATTATGTTCTTCTTTGAGGATTATAAACAAGCAAACCGGATCATTAAGAGGCAGCTGTAACATTTAAAAAAAGCTTGTTATTACACTACAAGTTTAGAGAGGAAGCTCAATTATAATTAGCGTGGTCAAGGTCATATGTTTAAATAGGCATGTATCAACTTGGCATACAGATTAGTAAATGTTACATTCTCTTGGCTTATATATTTGGAAACATTATATGAATTTAATATGGATTGTTAATTCCTAATTAGGAGCTCATTAACATCCCAGCTACTGTTGATTTTGATGGATTATAAATCTATTTTGAAAAAGGTCGTGTGAGGTGACCTTTCACATTACATTTTACCTTCTTATGAACCAGAATGGAGAACATTTGTTCTTTTCTACACAGTACAGTAGATACAATTGTCAAAGTCTATTCACTAAAGTGTGAGTGAGTGGTTAATGTTTGATAATATTTATTGAATCTTAAGGTTTGAGGGAACTAGTCCCAGAATTAGGGCTCAATTACACCATAATATCAGTGTAATAATGTTCACTTGTGAATCACCCATTGGGAATCAGCTATAATCAGAGCTATGTGAGACTTTCTTGAAACCTGTTTGTCTGAACTCCAGTCAGAAAAAACAATGCATAGGTGTCTATGGGGTGGTGACAGACCTATATATATACCATAATGGACATGTCTACCCTCCCCATAAACAGCCTGCAAAACTAAAATGACCATATGGAGTGAACAGGTAAGTACTCACAATACAGCAGCTTGTCCCTGGGTGATGCGTGCCTCACGTCAGCAAGGTAGGTTGAATGGATGTCCCAAAAGGTCCAAAACGAAGCACAGCAGCAGCAAAGAGTGGGGCCACAAACCAGAAAAAGGGGTTAAAAAATTGTTTATTCCATAACAAGTTATGGGTACAGGGTAACTCTGACGCGTTTCGGGAACAAGTCCCTTTGTCAAAGAGTAAAATGTATTATTATTATTTATTTTAATTTTATTGAATCTTAGTTCCAAATCCCCAAGATATTTGGTCTGTTGACTCAAAATAAATCCTGGAACTCGCTTTGAGATTTCTGGGAGGATGATCAGTTTTGTATTTATCTACAAATCTCTCTTACAATGTAAGATTACATCCGGCTCTACTGTATATTGATGAATTTACATATTGCGAAGTATAACTCATTTAGAAGGCTTGTTTAATGGATGCGGGATTTGCTCAAGATCAGAGATGGACAATGGAAAGTGGCTCAGGATGGAATTGAACTCAGAAGTTGGTACATACAAACCTCATCTATTATGTTATGCTTGCTCCGCATTGTCGAAGATAACCTTACAATGACAAGTATCACTCTTTATCAAATGAATTTCCGCCATTTGTTATAACATCCAGTAAATACAAATACCACTTATGGTGCATCTTCATGCCTCAGACAGGTCTGCAACCCTGTTTTTCCCCATTGTCGCTTAGCAAACAGTGCCTCTACTGCCACCAAGGATTCTGGGTAATGGCATGCAAATGAGCACAGTGCGTCACTCTTTACTTCTCATCCATTTTAACATGGACCCCTATGAGCTTATGCCTGCTGTATTACACAGCTTTTCAGCACAGCCTGCGTATAACATTCATTTATCTTTGGAACTCTGAGGTGAAGGTTAAACGATTTAAAACGAGAAAGTGCAAAGTAAAGAAGTGAACATGGTTTAGCAATTTAAGTTCTTATTGATTCTCAACATTGCATCCCAAAGCATTCTATGGGCCATTTGCACAAAGTATATCATGGGACATTACTTTCAGACTGTTAATACTAATAAACATGCTTTATTATTTATGCCTGTTAAAAAGAAAACACAGTTTGTTTGGGGAACATCATATTGTAACCAGTGGAAATGCTAGGGAAAGGGAGCACGTTGTTGTGTTATCCAGATATAAAACTATTTTTTCCCCCAGCAATATGCAATTTTACTATGCTTTTTCAGATCCGGCATGTGATTACAGAACATCACCCAATGAGACCACATAATTACTCTTCCAATATTCCATTAGTTTTATGATACATACTATAAAATAACACTATCAATATTGGCTGGTCAGGCTCAAATATTTCATTTCTATATTTCACATTCTACCTTGTCAGTGCAATTTGTCACAATTTTTATATATCC
This sequence comes from Ascaphus truei, assembly GCF_040206685.1. Classification (NCBI taxonomy): domain Eukaryota; kingdom Metazoa; phylum Chordata; class Amphibia; order Anura; family Ascaphidae; genus Ascaphus; species Ascaphus truei. The sequence goes on from NC_134501.1 coordinate 17,777,836, forward strand.
TATATCTCACTAAAGTCTCATTTCCTCGGCATACTGTCATGGACTATTAGTCTGAAACAAAGTTCAGTCTTGAACATAATGAAAAAGAGAAAACCAGGAAAGAGAATGCTAGCCACCAAAGCAGCGGTGTACTGCTCCCAGCAGGTCTGCCTGTTCTGGAACATTAACCATTAAAGTCAGTCAGCGAGAGTGGTATGCTTTATGCTGATACAGTGTTACCGCTACTATTGGGGGAAAAGATACTGTACTTGGCAGCAATAGAAAATCAAATAAAACTTATATAAAGTCAACTACTGTAGAATATTTTACATCCAAAAGTTTTATACGGATGAACATAGATTACTGTAAGTTTTAATTGAAAGGGAATGGAGCTAAGAAATCGAGTGTTTATATGATGGCTCGTGTAATCTTCAGCAAACGTTTACACTGGCATTCATTTAATTTAAAGAGACCCGTTTAATATATTATTATCGTTTACTTGTGAAGCGCCTACATATTCCGCGGCGAGGTACAATGTTGGGGTACAGAGTTATGTATATTACATAAACGATTATATACAAGTGAGGACAAACAAGCAACAATTGGTACAAAGAGGTAATGAGGGACCTGATCCTGAGAGCTTACACTCTACAGGGACTGGCGATTTTGCACTTAAATCAGAATCTTTCGCGGCATTATGGAAACAGACTGAAATCCCAACTATTGCTTCAATCAGAAACAGATTTTGGTTCATATGCCAGATGGAAAAATGAACGAGTTTGGTTAATGATACTGGCGCTAAATTTCTAAAAGTCTGGATTATGTGGCTAACACAAACGGACATTTCAGGAGAGAATGGTACTACAATCTTGCTATGATAGTCTTAGAAACACGTTCTCCGCTGACTCAAATGGGACAGGAAATAGACCAGGAAATAGACCATTGAGACCTAGAGAAGGAAGTAGGTTAGAGAACCGAGGAACAAGCCACGCAGGAGGAACAGCCTAGAGCTGCAGAAGATGAAAAACATGGCTCAGAAGAGGAAAAGGGAGAGGATTGAGAAGAGGGCGGACTGACACCACCACCCCCACCCCTTCCTGTATTAGGTTCTAATTTTTCCTTTTTTATTCTTTGTTACATGTGTGTTTTTCTGTATAACACTGTTGCCTCAGATGGAGACAAAAGCATATCTTCCTGATATGATGGTAAATGGTATGATGGTAAACTTCAATAACTTTTGAGTTATAAAAAAAAATCACAATGTTAAAGGCCAGATTTGTGATCTTGGAGAAGGTTTTACACACTTTCCATATTAGTATTTTACAAGCTGAGTTTGTATATTATTGACCTGTTGAGTTGGCAGTAATTAAGACTGAGATATCACCTGATGAGAATAGCTGCTCTGAGAAGCATGCTTTAAAGTCACACTCCCACTTGGAGAGTGCTCTCAATGCAAGTCTGTCCTTTTCAGCACTGCAGAGAGTTACAATATAACAACTTAAGAGCACCATAGTTACAAACATGAATTATGTATTTATTTTATTGAACAAGTGTATTCTTCTACTTTAGCACATTAAGACGTCTAATAATTTTAAAACAAGCTGTTCTAATACATGCACAATGCAGTTTGGTGTCATGATAAACATACATTGTGAATTATGTTTCAGTTCTAATCTTAGGGGTTCGGTCACTAAATTTGCTACCAGTTCAGTGTAAGTGAGCACCCCTGAACCAGTCATGACATATTATCTGGAAGCATTCACCAGCTTTGCATTCAGACAGAACTACAACACAGTAAAGTTGCCTATAATACAGTACATTTAAAATAAAAAGAATAATATATGAAGGAATTTTGAAAACATACAATTATAATATGTGTACCTTGTTCAGTGGGACTTATATTCAGAATGCTCATTTTCCAAATAAACATATAGTTTCCATCCGAAATAAGCAAAGAAACTGCAAGCAGTTATTACTGTATTAACATATTTTGGCTGATATTGAGATGTTTACACAAATATATCTTTACGTTATGAGAGCAAAGTGTGTATTATATGAAGTAACATAAAGCTGTATTCTTATCAGACCTTCAGACAATTAGTAGGAAGAATTCAACCATAATACCCAATAACGTTGGGCTGTGGGGACATCCGCTGGGATACGATATGAGTGAAGCCCAAGCTCAATGTATTTGTCGAATTCATTACACCGCATCTGCGTTTCCCTGAAAGATTTCATGATCTTGAGGTGAAGAGCATGATAAAAGTAGTCACTTTGAGACACTCGGAGGGCTGCATAAGTGATCTATTTTACATGTATTTGAGCTCTTGTGTGAATATTAATCCCCCTATTAGGAGGAAAATGCACGCATTTTCAAGCAAGGATAGGCTGTGGATTGTCAATGTGAGCCTGTATGTGCAGACATAGTGACTGCCTTGGGATCTCAACGGGTCATTCATCAGCTGCATATCCTTATTTCCTCTAAACCATCGGTTTTACTGGCTGACATATTTCTGGTTGCTTGGATATTCTGACATTTTTAGGAGAAGATACAACAGTCAAATGCATTTTAACACGTCAAATGAATCATAAAAAAAAATAAAACAGATGAGGAATGCTTATTAAAATGTTCATACAGATTCCTTTAAATCTTGGGGCTACTGTATGTCCATTTATATAAGATTTATATAACAGGCTGATTCAATTGAGGAACCGTTCGGATTAAATAGGTTAACTACAAATTATTCATTCAAATAAATACTGTCTACACTTTCAGTGGCAAAGCAGGCTCACATATACTGTAGCAATTTCCACATTGAGAGATGGTGAAGAAATGTAATGTGATTACAGCAATATTTGCACTTATCTGAAGCAATGGACAGGTTTATCTGTAGAACTGAGCCGGTTCTAAATACAATATCTGAAACTACAACCCGTATGTAGCTTATTAGTTAGAATTTCACATTGAGCTTTCGTCTTGTGGTATGAATACATGCAATACAGTGCCTGGAAATATTTTATTTTAAGTTAATTGCGGGTGAATTAGTGACGTTTGTAAAAGCTTATAATGTTTTCATTTTTATTATAGCACGAAAACCTGTTCTTTTCCCCACTATCCACCAACAAATGGGTTATCTGCACTGTGCGAGGAGTAACCTTATCATTTCCTGCAGATGCATCTCAGGAAAACAGAAAATGTCAAACCTTCTTAAAAGGGCTATGCAAGTGTTACTTTGTATTCTACGGAAGTTGCTTGGAAGTCAGAACATATTATTTGGCTATGTTGTTGCCCAATGTGATGGGTATGTACTTTATTTTTTGGGAAGCAAATGAAATGTGTCTACTCTGATGTAGTAAGTAAAAGGTTTCATTGTCTTTATCTCGGTGGAGAAGGGTGGAGCAGTTGGAGAATGGCCAGCCTGAACTGTTACAGTGGTTCTTATGTATTCTAAATGTTATCACAATATTGTTCTATGATTTACAAAGCTTTCTAATGGTGTTAAATGAAGCTATGTTGATATACTTTAATTAAAAAACATATAGGGGCTGATTCTATTTGTACTCTAGTTAATAGGGAAATTCATCCAAAAATGGCTAGCTTATTCTGTAAGGTGTGATAGTACATAATCTGCGCTATCACATACAAGGTCCCATTGGCTTTAATAGGGCTTTCATGTGATAACACGTCATCTGCCCTATCACATCTTACAGAATAAGGGCCTTTGAATATGCCTCAAACTAGGCATAGTCAGGAGTAAGGAGCAGATCCCGTACCAGTGCATTCAAAAACCTTTGTGGTATTTATAAAATATAAACAGTGTAAATGATCTTGGATTGTTTCCGAGGGTCTGCCTCTTGTTAGAAATCAAGGATTTAGATTTAAGGAAATTAATCAATAAAGTCTCACTCCGATATACACAATGACTGCAACATTAAACATTTGCTTACTCCTTCAAGATGTACTGTATGCTACAGCAGGGGCACACAAACTTTTTTTTGCTGCACCCCACTCGCCTGCTTTTCTGCATTCTGTGCCCCCCTCCTTACCTCGCGTGGCGTCAAATGACACTGCGGGGTCATGTGACGTCACATGACCAGCAGTGTCATTTGATGCATGTGACGTCACATGACCCCACAGCATCATTTGACGCAGCGTTGCCATGGACACGAGTGACGCCAGCAGAGTCAAGGTAAGTTTTAGAGTTACAGAGGCCTCACTCGATCCCCTAGAATTTAATGTAAATGCCTCTGGGAAGAGCGTAGGGCCTCTGCAACCACCCGCACCCCCTCCCCAGAGAAATCCAGCGCCCCCCTGGGGGGCTCGCCCCACACTTTACGCACCACTGTGCTACTGTATATGTTTTTCAGTGGCTAAATGCTTTTATTTATTTTTCAATGATAAAGTGCCAAAAGAGATGTTAAACGCGTTGGAGTACTACTTTTTCCCTATATAAGGTTTTTATCTTCTAAGCAGTCCGACCCTTTTTCAAGCACTGAACAGATGTGGTTCTATTTTTCTTTGCTCAAAGTAGGCATATCCTATTTTTTAAAATTGTTTAAACTAAATTAATGCTTTTTGGGGCCTATGTACCCATATCCAGATATCTACCCCAGGGCAGGAAAGAATAAAGAAGGCATGGTTACAAGAATAAGCACATAATCTTATTATTTAAAAGCATCTTCTTGCATGGCATGAGAAAAATGTATGTCATGATTTCCATCCCATGTTTGCCCTAAAAATGTCAGTCACCTATGACAATGGGTAGTAGTAGTAATATAATAATAATAATAATAATAATATGTTCTTGTATAGCGCTGCTAGTTTTACGTAGCGCTTTACAGAGATATTTTGCAGGCACATGTTTTTTGGTGCCTTTGGTGCAAGAAGATAAAGTGACTTGCCAAAGATCACAAGGAGCTGACACCAGGAATCGAACCAGGCTCGCCTGCTTCAAACTCAGTGCCAGTCTTGACTCACTGAGCCACTCCTTCTCCCATTGTGAAGCTTTATACTACCCCATTTATTCTCCCCTCCGTGCACTTCCTAGTCCATCTTTTTCATCCATCTCAGTATCTCAAAGTGAATCTTAATTAATACTTACTTATCTTTCCAACCTGATGATGGCTATATACATTTGCCTTCCTCTAAATTGAGATGACACACGTTGGCCACGTGTATGTTTTGGTAAGCATGTTTTTCTTGTAGAAGCAGCTGAACCTTATTATCTTTGTTTCTATCCTGGTGAGCAAATGCTAAAACATGCTGACTGGGAATTCTGTTGTTTAATGTGAGTTTCTTGTAGGTGAACTATTTGAGCTGCATCACTTACTTAGAAATGTAACTCATGGAATCTTTGTAACTCAGTATCGCAGACCTGATGAAGAGAGAGAACGCTTGAAAGCTTGTGTTATAATATCAATTGTTAGTCCAAATAAAAAAAGCTATCACCTACTGCTGGAGTACTCATTTACTCTGCACTATATCAATTGGGCTAACATGGCTATTTCTATTTCATGTAAAATGTAACAAACGTAATGACTAAATTGTATATTTGGTATCATAATGTAGTTTTATTCCTCTTGTTGCTGTTTACAGTCACTTTTCTGCTAAGACGAAATAGACTCTATTGAAAAGAAGTTTAAATTGACATCATTCCTTAAAAGTCCCTCAATGATAGTATCCATTCTATTGTGGGAGAAGTGGCATGTTTTGGGATTTAAGCGTTTTTTACATTTTTTATTGTGCCATTGATCTAGGAGGATCAAAGATGCCGTAACTGTTGCAGTTTCCTTCTTTTCATTTTTTCTATGCAGTACAACTTCTGTTCTATGCACAGATGTAGCAAGAGCCTCCGTCTCTGGCCCTATAGTCAAAATAGCAAATGCCTGCAGTGCCGTAGTCAGTGTCTGCAGCTGTTGTGCTGTGGGATGTTCGTGCTTCCGTTTCGGACTCCCCTACAGAGTAAATCCTCTGGCGCCGGCGCAGATCTGTATGTATTTATTTATATTTTGTGACTTCGCTGTTTGATGAGTTACAAAAATGGCAAACATTACTGCACCCATTAATGTGATGCAATGCATTAACACAGGCACATACATTTTTGGTTCTTTCTCTTTAACGCGCGCATTAATGGGTACAATAACGTCTGCTACATCTTTATAGTGTGTATACCCCACTTCCTTAGTCATTGCCATCTTTATATTTGTTTTACTTGTGTGCTTCCAACTTGTTTGCTGGATTTTCCTTAGTCAACATTATAATGGAAGAGCACAAACTTTAGAGCAGTGTTTCCCGTCCCCAGTCCAGTACCTTGGACAGTGGACACCTAACTGTCCAAGTTTTAAGAATATCCTCACATTAGGACAGGTGTCTCAATCATTTTGAATGAACCCCACCTGTGCCGAAGCAGGGATATCCTTAAAACCTGGACTGTTATGGGTACAGTACATGAGGACTGGAGTTGGAAAACACTGCCTTAGAGGAAAGGGCTTACAATAATATAGCTCTACAGGTTATGTGGGATGAAATGATGCATGGATCTTTTCATGAGAAGTAATGAAAACAATTAAGTGTGTGTCTCTTTTATGCAAAGGTTTAGCGGAGGAGCAGAGTGAGCATTGGTCCCATAAAGTGTTCCTTCTCTGCCCTGCTGTTTAATGATGCTTCCACACACCGCAGTGCTGTCTTCATTGCTTATGTGTTTGAGCTGGCCCTGATCACTCTATAAACTCGTACGAGATAGTTTAAGTTTTCTTTTAAAAAGTTTATGTAGCAATAAATAATTCACCAGCCAGTCACATTCAATATAGATTGCAACTCATCAGTGTTTTGATCTCAGCGTGAGGGCCTGGCAGATATTCTCTGCTCCTCTTGAATTTAATAGACTGAAGGTTTTCGTTTTGTATTGTCTGTTCAGAAAACCTTAAAAAAAATGTGCATTTCTGCTAAACAGTTTTTGATGAAACCATGGAAAAATATATTTCATCAAAATTGTGTAGAATCTGAATATACATTTAGTGTATAATGCATCAAATTTGCACATTTAGGGGCCTTTTCTAGTAGCTCCAAGGTTGTCATTGCCACATCGTGCGGTTTGGCATGTACAGAAGTAGCAGAATGAAATGGGAGAAAAAACGCTTCTCAAAAAAGTGACTAACCACACTATTTAACAGCCAAACCGCCCAGAACATGCTTTAGATGTGGAATGACCAGAGGTGGCGCTAACTCTATCTCCAGTCTGACTTATGGGTTTTGCTCTCTCAGCTAACCCCATATTTCAGGCTCTGGATGTAACTCACAATACTAATCTCGCCCCCCTTGAGATGGGGTTAAAATAATATAAGTTTTTAGAAGCGGTTTGCAGAATGGAGCTACTAGAATAGCAGTTTTAGTAAAAAACTATCAAGTTTGAGGATATGAATTAGAATGTAACAGTGTCTTATGCAAACCATACATGTGAATTCTCATTTTTTGGTCTGCAACGACCTTTTTGGAAGGAGTCAGATATTGTTAAGTGGTTACGTATAGGAATCCCACTTTTACCCTTTTATTTTCTGAAACTATCTGCATAAACTATCTGTGTGTTCTTGCAATAATCTTTTTCTGTAACTTAAGCATTGTGCTACTTTTGTATATTAAATCTAAAATGTAATAAGTAATTGTCTTTGGGCTTTAATTGAACTCACTACCCTAGAAAAATATCTCCATACGAAGAGAATACCTAGAGGTTTAAGGTTAATTAAAGTCATACAGTAGTTACATAGTTACATAGTAGATGAGGTTGAAATAAGACATGCGTCCAGTGGTGTAGCTGGACATTTGTGGGCCCCCGGGCAAAAAAATTCAGGGCCCCAATAATATTACTACTGACTGCAATTTTTTTCTCCCTCCCCTATCTTCTATCTCATCATCCCTATTCATCTCTCCCCATCCCTCCTCATTATCATCTCTCCCCATCATCATCTCGCCCCCTCCTCCTTATCATCTCTCCCCTCCCCCTCATCTCCCCTCCTCCTTCCTCCCCCTCCATCCCTCTAATCATCATATCTACCCCCCTCATCATCTACCCCCCTCCTCATCATCTCTCCCCTCCATATCATCCTCATCCTCATACTCATCATCATCATCATCATCATCATCATCATCATCATCTCTTCCCTCATCCTCATCCTCATCCTCATCATCATCATCATCATCATCATCTCTTCCCTCTCCTCATCATCAGATCTCTCCCCCTTCCTTCTCATCAGCTCTCTCACCCTTGTCATCATCAGATCTGCCCCTCCTTAGGGTGACCAATTTTCAAATGTAAAAAAACAGGACACATGTGCCCCACCCCCTTCTTTTTTTTCTTTCCTCCCTCATCCTCACTCTCTTCCTCCCCTATCCTCATTCTCTCCCTCACCCCATCCTCACCTCTCCATCCCCCATCATCTATCCTCTCTGTCCGCTCCATCCTCACCCCCCATCCTTTCTCCTCATCTCTCCTCCCTTGTACTAAGGAGTACTCGGGATATCCAAGAGAATATAACAGTTTTTTCAGCACATATGATAAAAAAAGGTCATAACCCCAGAAGAAGTGAGTTTACTCTCATGAAACGCGTAGGGTGGTGTTTGGAGACTTAGTGTGGCATTAGGATTAACCGTTTGGAGGTCTAGTATCCCCTATCCGGTCACAAGAGGACTGCCAGTACCAGAGTGTACCAGTGTGAGCCACACTTCCGGTTATGCGCGTGCACCCCCTCTAAGGCTGCATACGGAGCCGTCCCACGTTGCAACGGATCACAGGAGGGGAAACCAGCACAGCAGTGTTAGCCCTTACGGATCAATTGAATTGGCGGCGCATGCAGGAGCTACACCTGCCACTGTTTAGAGCAGCATTTGTTCCCAAGCTGGACCCTATATCTGTGGATGCTTGTCCTCCAATGTTGTTTTTACTTTGGGCTCTTGTAAGTAGGGTTTAAATTTTACCCCTCCCCACCCCCTGGAGCCCACGCATCGGATTCACCTATCCTGTTATTATTACAAGTGTATTTTATTAAATCAGGTTGTACATTGTTTCAACATCAGGTGTTGTGTTGTTTTAGTTAGTCTAAGCAGTTTGCTTTATGTGTTTTTGTTTGTTTGGTCATTGTATGTCTAAACAGCAGCTAACATTTTTTATAGGTTTATAATTTTTCAATTAATTCTAATATTCTAGTGTATATAGTTTTACACTATGTTGGTCTTTATTTCTTGTTTTCCACATGTATGAGACTACAAACAAGATGCCATAAGGACCTCTGTCACCAGCAGGGCTGGACTTTTTCCTAAGTGGTCAGGTCTCTTTCTTATTTGGACTTTTTTGTTGTTCACTAGGCACCGTTTTTTTCTGTCTACTTGTGTATGTGTTTTGTATAAATCACTGGTTCCAGGCAGCCTTTCCTATATTTTATGTATTAGTTCTTATTAATTTAATAGCACACTATTAATTGTTTAGCATAAGCGCTGTAGCACTTCATCTTTTTTTCCTAAAAAAATGGCATTAAACTAAAGTATCAAATCTATTTCTTCCTGTAATGCATGTGGGGAGAAAGTGGGCAGTATTGTCAGATTACTGTACTGTATGTTGCAATATGACTGAGCTTTAAAGGACATGTTCCCTGCATGCCTTTATACAGTATGACAAATTGAGCATATTTATCAAGATCCTGACTTGCAATGCATCACAAAGTAGTGCTGTAAGCAGCACTTTACAAGTGTTGTGACCCTTTAAGGTGAGTGATCTAAATGCTGCAGTGTAACAAATGTGTCACATTAAGTTACATTGGTACATTTCTTATTGCTTTCATTTTTTATAGGTGCCAGTAGTAATAATCTATTTTACAGAATTTGTCTATATATACAGTATGTGTATATATAAATATATATATATATATATATATATATATATATATATATATATATATATATATATATATCCCTGTTCCCCCCCCCCTTCTCTGGAAACATATTGCTGCTACTACTGATGTCTTGGTGCGTGCATACCTGTGAGTGTCCAGGAGAGCTAAGAGCCCGCAATGGGGTGGGGACCAGGATAGGCTTATGGTGATCCTTATGTTCTTTCCATGGTGATACAGCACCTCCAGACATTGCAGGCTACAGCAAGGCTGCAGGCAGTCCCTACCATGACAGTTCTTTCTCTCCAATACCTCTGGCTAATAGACCACAACTCGGCCAAGGGTATATAAATGAGGTCTTTATTTGTAGCAACCACTGCAGATGGTAAACAGCATTGCATATAGTAGAGTAGGGGTCTATCTATATCTATTTATATATATATACATACACATACAGTATATACTTAATAGATACATTACCAATGCTCTACTAATAGTCCCAATAATAAAATGTGCTGAAGCAATGTCAAGGTGCTTTTATCTTCTAAGTGCTGGGTTACATATTTACATAGTTACATAGTAGATGAGGTTGAAAAAAGACATACGTCCATCAAGTTCAACCTATGCTAAATTTAGAGAACAAATACTGCACCGACACACTTTATTCGAGCAAATACCCGGTATGTACCTGGCAGATACCTGGAATGCGCCACTCCTCACCTCTAACAAGCCCCGTTGCATTTGCCTTCCCAGCCTGGGTTCATGCCTGGCTGATGGGCGGCTGATCTGTTAAATGCTAATGATTAGGATTTAATAGGCTGCAATGCTTCGCATGTCTACCAGATGGCATAAATTCATGAATTGTAATGCAGTATATATATATATACTGTGCAGTATTGCAGCCAGCGGGAATAAAATGCTTCAATCACTGCTTGGAAAATAACTCAATGCACTCGGGCAGAAAACAGTCACAAACCTCAATACACCCGGGTATACCCGAATTCGTGGGACTAGCCAAGCTCGAATAAAGTGTGTCGCCAGTGTACTTTATCCTATATCTACTGTATACTTGCTTATTGATCCAGAGGAAGGAAACAAAAAACCCCAGTGTCATATCATTCAATGATATCTCATAAGGGGAAAACTAAATTCCTTCCTTACTCCAAGAATTGGCAATTAGATTACTCCCTGGATCAACATCCTTCCCATGTTTACTCATTTGGTATGTCCTTGTATACCTTTCCTTTCTAAAAAGATGTCCAACTTTTTTTTAAACATATCTATTGTATCTGCCATCACATTCTCCATGGGTAATGAATTCCACATTTTAATGCTCTTACTGTAAAAACCCTTTACTTTGTTGCTGGTGAAATCTCCTTTCCTCCAACCTCAAGGGATGACCAAGAATCCTTTGTACTGTCCTTGGGATAAATAGTTATTTTGAACTCTTTGTACTGTCCCTGAATATATTTGTATATAGTTATCATATCCCCTCTTAGATGTTTTTTTTCTAATGTACATAAATCTAATTTAGCTTGCCTCTCCTCATAAGTTAAATTGTCCACCCCTCTTATTATTTTGGTGGCTCTTCTCTGCACTCTCTCTAGTTCCATAATGTCTTTTCTAAGGTGTGGTTCTTTACTCCATATTCAAGGTGCGGTCTTACTAATGCTTTATAAAGGGACATAATTATGTTTACTTCCTTTACATCCATTGCCCGTTTAATGCAAGATAAGATCTTGTTTGCCTTTGCAGCTACTGCATGACTTTGGGCACTATTGCTAAGCCTGCTCTCTACAAGCATCCTAAATCCTTCTCCATCAAGGATCCCCCCAATTTATCCCCATTTGTAAGTCACTTGTTTATTCTTGCTTCCCAAATGCTTAACCTTACATTAATCTGTATTAAACCTCATCTGCCAATTACCTGCCCAAGTTTCCAGTCTTTCCAAGTCCTTCTGGAGAGAAATTATATCCTGCTCTGATTCCACTTCCTTACACAATTTAGGGGTTCATGCAGTAAGCAGCAGAAAGGCACTTCTCGCCACTTTCCCGCCAAAAATGCCTATCCTTATTCAGTAAGGGGCGAGAAAGTGGCGAGAATAAAAAAAAACGCCAGCTTGGTTGGCGCTTTTTTTTACCCCGCCGGTGGCGAGGCGAGAAGGTACTTTCCGCCTAAAAATGAAACTTTTTCCGCCACGCTGTATTCTAGTAGTGGCGAGTAGCTAAGCGGAGCTATTCGCCACTCTAGAATGGCGTTTTTCTGGCGAATCGGCCACGCAAGAAAAAGATGGCAAGTTGCTGGTGAGAGGCTGCGGATGAGCGGCGGATCGGCACTTAGAAAAATTTCTGGCCTTTTTCCTGGCTCTTTTTAAAAAAGCCCATGCTTGGGTGAAACGCGTTAGAGGTGTAGGGGCATCCTTTTCCCCCCCTCTTTTTAACTATGCTTCAATAAAGGAACACTTTACAGCACAGTCCAGCATTTGCTACGTTTTTCCTGCCTCGTGGTGCCCGCTGAAACACCTCTTCCAAACCGGAACAGGTACACTCTCTCTGTTTTTCCTGGCTGGGATTGATGCCGGGGGTCTCCTGAGCTGATACCATTAATACCAGCACCGGAGCCCCCCGGCATGCATCCGAGGCAGGAAAAAGGCATTTAAAGGCCACTTCATTACCGCTAAGGCAATGAAGGGGTTAAACAGCCGTGCCAGGTTTATTGTGGGTTGCGGGGGTGGGTGAAGGGGATATTTGGCCCTTGTTGTTTGTTTAGGGCTTGCGGGGGGGGGGGGGTGTTGCGGGTGCACTTAACTCCTTCACGACAGTAGCAGTTAATACCGCTACGGTCATGAAGGGGTTAAGGCCTCCCGCTACCCACCCGCAAGCTCTAAACAAACCAGCGTTGGGGCTAATACCCCCTTCACCCACCCCCGCTACCCACAATAAAAAGAAAACACACACAACAGCCCCACACTAACTAAAGAAATATATATATATATATATATATATATATATATATATATATATATATATATATATAACTCCAACAACACCTATACCCCCCTAACATACAGTATAGTAATGGGCACAATGACTATTATACACAAATGGATAATAGTGCATGTGTCCATTTAAAATACATACAGAACAATAAAGACATTAAATACATGGTACTAGAACCAATCAGAATAGGGATAGACTTCCCACACTCTGATTGGCTGCCGTACCATATGAGTCCGGCCATGTTTCTTTTAATGATGTCATCTTAAAGGCAATTGAAGCAAAGCCATTCTGATTGGCTGTGCTTTCATTGCCTTTAAGTGACGTCATCATTTTTTTTTTTTATCGGCCAAAACACATGGTTTTCACGGCCCAATCAGGGCCATGGGAACCATGACGAAAATGTGACGTCATAGGCCTTTAAAAGTCTGTCGTCTCATTTTGAAGCCAGACGCCGAGGAGGAAGGACCTCCGGAGAAGAAAGAAGACCAGGGCGTGGCAGCAGACGGGAAGAAGACCCTGGAAGAAGATAGAAGAATACAGATGAAGATGGATTACAACTAGAAGACCCCTGGATTGTCGTGTTTTATTATTTTAATGTTTATTATTTTATGGTTTTTTATTTTATGGGTTCCTGTTCGTGGATTGGTTCGTGAGTAAGCTGATCAACGGGAGTCGGTGAGTATGTCAAGTAATGGTAAGTTAACTAAAGAAATGTATTTAATGTAAATGTGTTTTTTTTTTGCTTTTTCATGTTTATGTTTTTTAATGTACATAATTTCTTGCCACTGTATGTATGTATGTCTAGAGAGATATATACATACAGGGTAAGAAATTATAGTGTTGTAAAAGCTTGATTTGCAGTATTGTAAATGATTGTGGCTATGCTGCTATGCATAGATGTGTGTTAAATGTATTTTATAATTAGAGAGATGTAATGTTTGGGCTTCTATGCTGTACTGTATGTAATAGTGAGGCTTGCTTTAGTATATTGTAATTGTTGGTGTCCTATTTTGTATGATGCTAACTTGTTCTCTGTAACAGTTGCTATAGTTAATTGTGTAATTGGTATGGATGCTATTTTAATTGTTTGGGGATGTAATTAATATATGTTAATTGATTTATTGTGACTTTATTGGATTACATACTGTAGTATACTTCTTGTGATGTAATGCTATTTTAGTTGGAATATTGTATTGTTAACATTGATTTGCAGCGTCTACATGTAGCTTACATTTTATGCAGCATGTATACAATGTAAATGCAATGTTTTAAGTGGCATTTGAGGCTTTGGATTGGCATTTGATGCTTTAGATTGAATGATTACATTAGATTTGTTTAGGAAATTGCATTTTAATTCATTGAGGTTGTTATGGATAAGTGGTGTTGCCATTGCATGATAGCTTAACCCCTTAATTACCTCTGAGGTTAGTACCCGATAAGGTGATTAAGGGGTTCATTGATATGTGAATGTCATTGAAATGTATTGGCTATTTAATATTTTGGCAACGGACCACAAGGATGATGCTGGTGACGGGGCCTTCATATTGATGAGGTTAGTAGAATTTTCTTTATTTTACTACGGTATTTAATGTTTTTAATAATGGCCAAATAATGTATTATCCCTATGTAGATAATAGTTATTTGGCACATTATTGTACTGTATGTGGTGGGGGGAGGGGGTATTGGCCCCAAGGGTGTGTGGTAGGACTCCCTTGTGGGTAGTGGGTGAGGGTGGTTAGGCCTCAGGGGGTGGGGGGTTAGTGGGGGAGGGTATGTGGGTGATGGTGGGTTAACCCCTTAATGACTGTAGAGGTTAATAACCGCTATGGTGATTAAGAGATTAGGGGACATTACATTGGATGTTTTTATTCTTGTGTCTGTTTTGCAGAAGCGGATGGGGCATGGGCAGGATGAAGATGAGGATGGCCTTCATCGTGGCAGCCGGACATGGGTGAGTGCTATATGTATTTAATGTATTTATTGTTCTGTATGTTTTTTAAATGGACAACTGCACTATTATCCATTTGTGGATAAAAGTAATGTTGCCCCTTACTGTATTGTATGTTGTGTATTGCTATGTTTATTGGGGGCAATTGTCCCCAATAAACATGCTATTATGCGTTAACCCCTTCATTGCCTTAGCGGCTATCCGCTATGGTAATGAAGCAGCATTAATGTATTTTAATAATATTGTGCAGGAGCAGTGGGTCCCCTGAGCTGAACCGCATTGATTTGTGGCTCAAAGACCCCCTGCTTCCCGAGTTACAGGCCCCGGTTTGGGGCATCGGTTACAGTGTGGACTCCATGTTTATTGCGGGCACGTAGCGTATGGGACGCTATAAACATGGCGGCGACACTGCCCACCCAATCACACATACCGGGGCCTGTAACTCGGGAAGCAGGGTGTCCCTGGTCCACAAAGCGATGCGGTTCAGCTCGGGGGACCCCCTGCTCACTGTACAGTATTATTAAATAAATATTCATGCTGCTTCGCTACCATAGCAGATAGCCGCAAAGGTAAGGAATGAGTCTTTATTGATATGTGTGTTTTATTCATAGTGTAGATGTGCAGAGGGTCTCCGGAGCTGAACCGCTTATGTTTTAGGTCGGGGGACCCCTGCTTCCCGAGATACAGGCCCCTTTATGAGGTGCCGGTATCCCTCTGCTTTGTTTACATTCCGCGGTCACGTGATCGGGACCTATAAATGCAGAGGGATACCGGCACCTCATAAAGGGGCCTGTATCTCGGGAAGCAGGGGGTCCCCGGACCTGAAACCAATGCAGTTCAGCTCCGGAGACCCCCTGCACATGTACACTATGAATAAAAATGGTTTTAAAAATAATTTTTAATGTGTTGATGTTTGCGCCGAGAGAGCAGCGGATCTCTCTCTGCTGCAAACACATCTCGGCAGGGGACGGCTTCTCGGCAGTTTCTCGCCAGGCAGCCATCTCGCCACCGGTTAGTAGCCATTTTATCAAATGGTGGTGGCTAATTCATTCGCCAGGGATTCGCCCCTTATAGCATACAGCCAGTTTAACACGCCAAAAACATGGCAAATTGCTAAACTGGCTAATGCATTTTTTCGCTGCTTACTGCATGATGCCCTTAGTATCATCAGCAAATATGGAGACTTTGCTCTTGATGCCAACCTCAAGGTCATTAATAAACAAGTTAAAAAGCAGGGGTCCAGTACCGATCCCTGAAGTACTCCACTCATGACCTTACCCCAACCTGAAAAGGCTCAATTTATGACAACCCTCTAGCCTTCGACCAGTTTTCAATCCAGGTGCATATATTTTTACTGAGTCCAATTTGCTTTATTTTGTACACCAACCTCTTGTGTGGAACCGTATCCAAAGCCTTTGCAAAATCTAAGTAGACCACATCAGCTACATTACCCTGATCTAAATTCCTACTTACCTCCTCAAAGAAACAAAAAAGGTTAGTTTGACATGTCTATCTATCCTAAATAAATCCATGCTGACTATTACTAATAATTTTGTTTTCAATTAGGTATTCCTGAATATTATACCGTATTAAACCTTCAAATAGCTTCCCCACTATTGAAGTCAGGCATGCAGGTCTGTAATTCCTTGGTTGTGATCTAGCTCCCATTTTAAATATAGGCACCACATCTGCTTTACGCCACTCTTGTGGCACTGAGCCTGTGGAAATGGAGTCCTTGAATATTAAATCTAATGGTTTGGCTATTACTCAACTCCTTCCTCATGAGTTTAAATGTTATTTGGTTTATTTATTACCCAGCTGGGATAATTTCATATTTTTGTATTTTATTTTCAGAACTATTAGGTTTTTGATATTATTAAAAGTATATTTGTATCGCACACATTTAGAGTGTGGTCTCATTTGAAATCTCTTGACCTCTAATTACTAGGGTTCTCTTTTAACTGATTCCGTGCGCAGGAGTATATATAACTTTTTTTCTTTCTGTATACATAGAGGAATTGAAGATTCCCTGCTATGTACTTCAGCAGCAGGCGTCATTTTTTCTTATATAGTGAGTATAATTCCAACTCTACCATTGTTACAAGTACATCCAGCGCCATCTTTCTTTCCATATTTACAGCTCTGGAGAACCCCATGGTTTTAATTCTGTAAAGAACAAAATGCATATGATTTAGGGCGGATTGCTCTTTTAAGCACATTTTGTGAGAATAGAGAATAATTAAGTTGAACGTAATCAAAATTAATTGCATTAAGCAAACTTTTGAATTAAGCTTTTATTTTTCTTTGGGGTGGATGGGGGGTTGAGAGAGAAGATTTGCGCATGCAATACCTCCGGATCAAAATACAGTAAATCTGTGGCCTAGATTTAGCGCATAGGTTGAACTTGATGCCATATGTGGGTTTTCAACCTCATCTACTATGTAACTATGTAATGTACTCACAATATTTCATAAACGTGTAACGGGTTTACCGCCCCCCCCCAATCTCAGATTCTACTGTGTGGTGCAGGGGAATATAAGGTTACTCATGTGTGGTGCATCACCTGTTAGCTTGCAGGAGGACTGAGTCTCCGCTACGGGAACCTGGGGCTATACACTAAGGATATCACTTATACTGATGCAGCGCCTCCACCTGCGATGGCTCCCACCAGAGGGGGAGTGGTTCCTCGCAGGACAACAAATGAATACGTACAGTACTATACGATAACAAATACTTCTTTACTAAGCATTGAGCAACTGAAATCAAGCCAAATACAACAGGGGTGCCTCTTACGAGATAACCCAACTCAAGGTATACTTCCGAATAACCTATAGCGGGCACCACAGTGGGTGTCCACACCAACGGCGTCTCGGCGGATGCTACAGTCCCCAACAACAATCCCACCCTCAAGTCCAGTGAGTCCCACCCAATGTCTCAACGAACGTAGGTGTATTTGTGTGTGACTGCGCAGCCACTATGTCAATGGTAGGCCTGGTTGGTGCACATGTGTTGTGGGGTTACCTGCCCGGGCTCCAGCCACGGGTACTGCTATACCGCAAAGGATCGCTGGATGTCCTCCGATGGTGAGGTGAATTCCAGCGTGGATAATATCACCGCTTCTTTGGTCGTCTGTACTTAATGGCAACCCGGTTGATGTCCACAGGCTGTAGGCCCTCCGTACGGAGCCTCCGCACTGATCGTCTATGGTTCCGGTTAGAACCCCACGTGGTCCCGAACCTCGTGGTGGAAGATACAGCGTCCGCTGTGTTCCCTTACTAGCTTATGGATAAAGGGGCAGGTCCCTAACTTCGGGCCGGTCCCTATCACACTCCGCTAGCGTGGCTCAGGGCTGTCTGGGGCCTAGGGGAGTACTGGCCTAGTGCTCGGAGCCACAGACTCCAGCACCCTACCTCTTACCCCTTGCCGCTCCAGTCCCCAACTGACTACGTAGTTCCTGCGCGCGGAATATATGTCCGGGTACCAACAGAGATCCTCCCTCCCTATTGGCTACTCCTTCGCGGGCTTTCTGGACCGTGACTGCGCAGGCGCGAACTCCCTGTAATCCTGGAGTACTCCTGCTTCTCGCGCATGCGCAACGCCCCTAACAATGGCGACGCCCTGCTCCGTGAACCGGCGGAACCATACATCACGATACCAGCCGCAACCTTAAGTGCTGCTCGCTCGCAATACAGAGGAAAAGGTAATACTACAGGGGACCTGGCTACAAACGTATATAATTTATCATAGGAATCTTATTTTGAAGATGCTAGAACTAGTTGTGTGTATGCACCAAAATGTTACTTCCCTCTCTAATGCTGTAAAGTTGCAATTTGATTTGCCAGTCAGTGTCCATAGTTATTCAAGGGGGTATTTGAGTACTGTAGATAAAGTTTTTTTTTGTCCCTTATGTCTTTGAAAAGCTTTTTTTTCTCACATTTTAATAAACCCTTGAGAGCCATGAATATGGGCTTTAAACATTCACAATACACACTTAACACTAATCCATAAGATTAAAGTGTTTCATAGCAAGAAGAGGTTGCTATGGCAACTAGCACTCTAGAATTTTGCATGTTAATATTGCTTTAGGTTGATCACCGTGCTTCTGAATATCCAGAACTTATACATATTCTTCCCAATGCACTGAATTTCTGGGGTAAATATTTGCTCTTCCAACATGCTATGTTACAAATATGTTATTATCAAACAAGCTGGAATATACTTTCAAATGTACTCTGTATATTCTGTGTGGTCGATTCACAAAGCAGTGATAAGTTGTTTTAAGTGTGATAAATGCCTTTATAGCGCGATACTGCCTGCTGTGCGATGCACAAAGCAGTGATAATAGTGCAGTATCGCGCTATAATTGCTTTTTATCACCAATAAACAGATAGTGAAAAAAAGCCAAACCCCCCCAGTCTTCTTCCTTAAGACAGAGGTGCTCAACTCAGTCATAACCGCCCCCCCCCCCCCCAAAAGGTCAGATTTTCAGAATATCTCTGCTGCAGCACAGGTGGCTCAATCGGTCCCTGCTCTGATTGAGCCACCTGTGACAAAGCTGGGATATCCTGAAAACCTGACCTCTTGGGGGGGGGGGGGGGGGTTGGGGGGGAGCTTGAGGACTGGAGTTGTAATTGGAAGTTTAAATGTGATTAATTTATTGTGTAATTTTACTAACAAACGACGGTTTCTTCATAGATATGACAGTGAGGTCCTTTCCAGAATGTTACCAGGAGGAACTGCAGATTGGTAGAATCTAACAGGGTAAACAAATAGCACGCCCTCGACCGGGCATCACCTCATGGTATAGATTTGGTTCAGTAGACTGGCTGGTGTATGGGACGTGCCATCATCTGCAGATAATATGATTAAATGTACAGAATAATAAGGTAATGATGGCAATGAAGGTCTGCTACAGTCTCACATATTCATTCTCTATGACTTGTACTGTATTACCTGTAGCACTAAAGTATTCTTCAAACCAGATATGTATTTGAAGTATCTTCTTAGAATTGCATGATGTCAAGTAAATACAATTACAAGCATGTAGGTTAGGGTTATAATAACCTGAAAACATTGGTTTGAAATGCACAATTACAGTACCTCATTTTCTCATTTCACTGTCGTCCCAATCCTCAATTCCCCATCATGAAGATTAAAATTGAATCTGGCTTACTTCCAAATAAGATCGTAAGCTGAGATTCAATGAAAACACAAATGCTTAACCGACAGTGTGGTGTCGCCACCTTTATCAATGCTACTTCATGCTCGTGACTTAAACATATCTTAAAATTGGAGAAGAATTACTTTTTTTTAGATGTATTTGAAGCAAAAAGAAATGTTAGATCAACATTTTAATGGTTTCTGTGCAAGCCGAAGAAGGATCCATTCATTATAATTCTACAATAAGCATGTTTGTTTTTATGGACGCATGTTTTAGATAATGTATGCCTACATGTGAAATCATACCAGCAATAAGAAGCTATGGGGCCTTATTCACTAAACTTCGATAAGTGCATTAATGCTGGTTAAGTGCCCTTTTAAAGCTATATTGCATTTCTAGCTATTCACAATGCTTCGATAACAGGGCAATATCGCACTAAAACGGCTTTTCGTCAAGCTATAACACTCTGGCTATAATAAGTAGTGCGGTAACAGAAAAAATGCCCAAACGCTGTTTTTTTTGCCAGAAACTGCTATTCACTAAACTCCGATATGCATATTGCACTATAAAACCTCACCTCATATTCTTTTCTCGCAATCTAAAGGATGGCGAGATCGGAATTGCGATTTGAATATCACAGAGTTTATTTTATTACTGCATATGATTGAATCCCGGGACCTCTGGGGATCTCCGTGGATCTCCAAAGCTGACCCGCATTTATTTCAGCCCTGTAGACCCCTGGATTCAATCCTAGGTAATAAAAATAAAATTACAGCCAGTTTCATTACCTGAGCGGCTAACCACTAAGGTAATGAAAGGGTTAAATAGCAGGCACTGCTTTCTTGTTGTTAGAGGAAGTGGGTGAATGTTGTAGTTGCTCCAGGGAGGGTGTTTAGGTCTTCCGGGAGGTTTGCAGTATGAGTTAACCCATTCCTTACCGTAGCTGTTACAGCCATCCATTTTCATCTAGATGCTTTACTCTGACTTCGCGGCTTCAGGTCGGAGGTTCTTTATCCCCACCTCAGCCCTGCGGGCCGGTCCCGGTTTGTGGCAAGCATTTCAGTTACAGTGTCTCTCTCTGTCTCTCTTTGTCTCTCTCTCTGTGTGTGTCTCTCTCTCTCTCTCTCTGTGTCTGTGTGTCTCTCTCTGTTTCCTTCTCTCTCTCTCTCTCTCTCTCTCTCTCTCTCTCTCTCTCTCTCTCTCTCTCTCTCTCTCTCTCTCTCTCTCTGTGTCTGCCATTGTGTCTCTCTCTATCTCTGTCTCTCTTTCTGTGTGTCTCTCTCTGTGTGTGTCTCTCTCTCTCTGTGAGTCTCTCTCTGTGAGTCTCTCGCTGTGTGTCTGTGTGTCTCTGTCTCTCTCTTTGTGTTTCTCACTCTCTTTGTGTGTCTTGGTTTCTCTGTTTGTGTGTGTGTGTGTCTCTCTCTCTCTCCCTCTCTCTCTGTCACTCAGTTTGAACTTCCTGCCATGAGCAACATGGCTGCTTCAGGCCCCCAAGGCAGAGCTTCCTCTGTTTTACCCTCCTACCTCATACATCCAACTGCTAATTTGCACGCAAAGTGGACGGGCCGAATTATAAGGCGAGTATGTACTCTTCAACTTGACTTTATTGAAAAAAAAAGTCACCTTATAATTGGGCAAAACCAGTTGTCCTGCTACCATAACTCAGAACTTTCTTTACATGCCGTAAAGAATCAGCTCTTACTTCACAACCGTCTAGTATTAAGAGGTTTTCTGAGCACTCATTTTTGTAGGGCTACAGATCCTGCCCATAACCAGTGAAGCCAGCAAATCTGGGACTGAACAATCAACATTTAGACTAAGATCTGCAAACTTTCCCAACAATTTTACTTAATGCTAATAAATCAATGAGCATTGCATGTTCAATTCATTTCGCGGACGTTCGCTTTTTAAGTTTGATTGAACGTAAAAAGGCGAAAGAGCAAGTTTTCAACAATTTGGCCCATTTCACCAGAACTTTTTGGCACCAGCAGTTCAATCAAAAATGTTTCTCTTTTTCTTTTTGACTTTTTGGAAAATTCGATCGAAACAGAGGCAAAATAAATCTCGGCAGGTTTGCACATCTCTAATGCAGACCTAGGTGCTCTGGAAATCGAGAAATGATCAAGATATGTCTCAGAGACCCAGGAATCTTTTCCTTATCACGAGCCCATTCTAGACTGAGCAATTCACTCATTCTGAAAGCTTGTTGGAATACTGTATACTGCAATACCTTCACCATTTACGATGCAGATGTAGAAATCAAGACTTTAACAGAGGAGATTAGTAAAAAATCGTTGTTGGAATAAATAGAAGAGACGATGGATTTTTCCCAGAGTTGTCGATCATTACTTTAATTTTAGCTGGGGCTGTCAAATGCGCTTTATTGAAGGAGGAAATTATAAGCCTAGGAATATTCATCCATGCAGCAATGTGGCAACAAGGAAAAGTAGTAGCTAGTATTATTGTTTATTTCTTTAATATTTCATTTCTATATTCGTTTGTTCAGGAAGAGCAAATCCCCAGTCATTAAAGCTCTCAAGATGTGTCTCAGTACTTTAATTTGACTAATATACCTGTCAACCATTTTTGCTGTTGATTTTCTCTACTTACTTTGAAGTTGATGTTTACTCTTCGTCGTGATGTCTTCTATCCCGAACTAATAATGACTGAATTAAAATAGAGGTTTAAAGGGAAAAAAAAGAAGGGATTAATTGGTGCACGCATAATTCTTTTAACATGGAAGGCTTTGTTATTTAGTAACATCAAATACTGTGACTGTAAATGAGGAAATTAGAGTTCTGCTACCTCATTTTTATATGCATGATCCAGCAAGATTTATAGTAACTTAAAAATGTTATAAACGTTTGGGGGAATATTATGTTAAAGCTAGGAAAAGCCCATATTTACTAATCGAGTACGCGTGGCTATTCCTTGAGACACCTCCTGGTGCAGGAAATCACCTTATGACCCATTCAAGTAAGCACCAACCGGTACCTTCCAACACCGCAAGGTGTCTTATGGCATAGCACTGCTTATGGCATAGCACTGCTTAGTAAATAGGGTCCTTAATATCGTGTGGAGCCTCATGTCACCATAACATTTTGCACCAATTTAGAACCTCTCAAATCATTAAGGAATTTGGGGAATGCTTTACATTTTTCTTTGTCACAGCAGGACACCCATAGATTGTACAAGTTTCAAATACAGTATGATGCCCCCAGTACTGTTATATGATGACTAGTTATAGAATCATCACATTTCTTGTTCTCTTTAACTTGGGGAACTTATTTTGAAGCTTTAAACGTGTATTTTATGCTAGTATAGTGGTTTTGGGAAGTTGGCGTTTTGCACTGGGTCCTGGAGGAACTCTACATCTCAGCCCACAGATGCCTTCTGTGAATTTACACGTGGTATAAATGTTCCAGGAAATCATATCCTGTTATATCAGAACCCATTGTCATCTGCTTTTCTTTAAATCTTTTTCTTTTACAAATGTGGTATTTTAGCAAATCATTAGTATTAAAAGTTTATTTCGTGAAACGGGCAACAGAAGTGATAGAACATGCTCATCCTTCATGTCCCAACAGTACGCACAAAACGTATCCTTAGTGCATTAGTTCGAAAAAATGCTTATATGATCATTTTATAAGAGTTTTTCTTAGGAGTCAAAGTTCTAAAACACAAATGTAATATTGTACTTTTTGGAAAAGACTGTTCACGGTCCCAAGGTTCAGTAAAGTATCCGGCCGCTCCTCCTTCTGTTACCGTGCACCCCAAAACTGGAACAATCTACCGGAGACTCTCACATCTACCACCAGTCTAAGTTCTTTCAAAACTAAAGCTGTCTCACATTTTAATCTGCTCTGTAACTATAATACGCCTATAATATATACTGTATTATCTTTAACTGTGCATGCCATGTCTTGTATATAATGTATAACCATGTTCACTTATGTAACTGTGTATTTGTAACCATGTATTATTTGTCATCATAACTCTATGCCTAGGACATACTTGAAAACGAGAGTTATCTCTCACTGTATTACTTCCTGGTAAAATATTTTATAAATAAATAAACAAATAAATATGTTTAAATATAGCTTTTTATATATGAGATGGAGACATGTCAAATAGAGGGGATTAATGTTTCCAGTAGCTGCTGTCGAAGGGTGCATCCAAATGGTCTGTTCAGCACATCTCTATTTCAGTGATTAAAGTATGCAAGACTTTTATTGTCAGGGATGAGTTGTTGGCAATTCCCTTCTCAATTAGCAAAATAGATTTTTTTACCTTAGCCTCATTTTCTGATATTTAGTTGCCTATAATCATCACTCTATTAAAACAATGAAGCAATGTGTGGCCTCCTCCATTTGAAGGTGCATCGTTTGTATTTATTATAGCCTTGCTGCTTCTTGGTCTGACTGTTAAAAGCACATGATATTAAAAAAGAAACTAATTCATATTTCTCCCAGAATTGATGGGAACACTCTTGGTAAACATAGGTGGGTCACCTACTGTATCAATGTGAATAGGACTTGATGTTTGTCTCTACTGGTAAGGGTAGCTTTGTCAGACTGGTTCTTCTGGATTGGTTTTAGGGCAGATGGTTTGAAGTTTGAGAGATGTTCAACAGACTTAGATTGACTTACTCAGGCGTAGGGAAGTTCTCTCAATTGGTTTATATGGTATCACTATGCAGGAGACATCACGTGATTGGAAAACAGGTAAGTGTATCAATATTCCCAAGGCAGTATAACTTGAGGGTTGGTGGTAATCGCCACCAAGAGAAAAGAAAGAATTGCCGGTGCCAAATCCGTCCTTTAAATAATAATAAATCCGAATAAAGACCAAACTGTCTCTTGCAAAGTCCCAAAAGTGTCCTTGAGCAAACAGGCAGTGAAAGGGTCAACGAACGGCTCACACCAAATGATAGTGCAATATGTAAAAAAGAGAAGAAAACAAACAGATAATGGTGCAGTACGCCAAAAAAGTTGACATAAAACATTAAAAACTCACACATGACAAACATAACACACAATGACAGACAGACACTAGCAAGACTATTATCCTAACAAAAAGCTATTTATTAACATTGAAATACTGGGTTCTGGAGGATACAGCACTTAAGTCCAGAGGGGTAAAATTGAAACCCTACTTACAGGACAGTGGATGGTAAAAGCAGTAAAGCTGAAGATCGCTCAGGTGCTCCTCTCTGATGATAACTGGAGCTCCTTTAGGGATTGCCTTGTGTGGGCGATGGATGTTGAGTCGCACGAAAACCGGAACTTCCGGGTGGATGTGACGTCACACGCTGCGGTGTTACTGAAATCGCTGCTCCTCTTCCTCTCCTTTCTCCCCACAGCCTACACAACTGCTGCCAATATCCTCCACAACCAAACAGACAGTTCTAAAAACAGAATAATCTCCCAACAACGTTTCATGCGCATGGGCGCACTTCTTCAGGGGGTGTGATCGCCACAGTAACGATAGTGCCTGGGTCCTCAGAATGCAAGCAATCCAGCATTTTCTACATGAAAAATACTCCAAATAACCGCACCCGAGTTAGGGTGCTATCCAAGAGTGCTTATCTTATTCACAGGTACACCTCACTCGTTACCAAGACCTCACTGACTCTCGAAATAGCTTGTAAAAAAAATGCCGGGCAGATGCCGTTACAGGCAACACAGCTGTTGACTGAGTGACATCAACTGGCTTACAGTAATCTTGGTCTAAAGCCATGGAAGTGAAGGACAAACTGCTTCCCAAGAAACGGTGGGGTCCCAATCTCAAATGCAGGCCTCATCTGGAGGTTACCTGGGCAGCTGGGGAACCAATTATGGATTAGGCAGGCAAAATGAAGTTTCAGCTGCCGGAAACGCTTTTCCGTTTCTGGTTTGACCGCTCTTTCCCGTTGCTCAGCCTCTTGCTCCTGTCTAACGGTGTCTCTGGCAGTAGGTAAGTGTTGCAGGTTCTAAGAAATTAAATAACAGCCTCTCTGGAGAGGCATTGGGCCTCAGGTCAGTCAATATATTCTGAATTAGGTGTGTCCCGACACGCAAATGTGGACAACTTGTTGCTTTCTCCGGAATCAGCTAAGGATCTCTATGTCCTGGGTCAGGCAGACTATGGAGACCTTATGCACAGAGTCTCATGTTCCCCATGGGTTTCAGTGTCATGGTGCTGTAATTTATTGAGGATACCCATTGTGGGCAGACATGGGTTATTCCTCTGCTCTGGGAAAGGTCTGCCAGCTTGGTCCATTCCAAGGCATGGTACCAGCTGGCCACTTACAAGCAAATTAAAATATAAAAGGGAAGGGAACTGTACCATACTCTATTTGGCTTGGGGACTAAGGTGACAAAGCTTGCAAGCTGGCAGTACTAGACCCGCTTAATGTAAGGAGACTCGCAGGTAGTCCAGCTAACTGAGCCTTTTTACCGTTTCCTTGCTCCAAATCTATATACTGTAGGTCTGTCACAAAATGGTGTTACCACCGACACCAAAAAATATAGGTGACCAGAAAAATCAGTCTTTACAAAGACTTCACCAGTCAGGATAGGGCCTGGGTACTCAAACCACCAGGGAATCTAGAGGTGGCTACATGACCAATACCCCATAAGCAACACCACAAAGAATAAATGTAGCATGCCACCACCAGGGACCACTAATAAGAATATCTCACCTCCTTAACGAAGCATATGAGTAGCTCCGTGGCTATACTATACTCCTCATACATCAACCTTGGCTCCTTGTAGACGCACTTACCAGAACACCTTCCTACTGTCTCTGTACGGTCTTCCTACTTACAAATTAGATTTTAAGATCTTCGGAGCAGGGAATCCTTTTCCTAAATGTCACTTTTATGTCTGAAGCACTTCTTCCCATTATGCGTTATTTGTGTTTGTTATTTATATGATTATGTCACGTGAAGTGCTATGTAAATTAAACCTACCCAGCCTTAAAATTGTAAAGCCAATACAACCAGCCTCACACTTATGAGACCCAAAATGTCAAAATAGATGTCTGTGAGTAGGTTTACTGGTTATGCATCAAAACCAAGGCTGTGCTGAAAGCTGTGTAATGCAGCGAGCATAAGCTTATTTGGGTTCAATGTAAAAATGGATTTGAGACAAAAGTTGACACTGTGTGCTCATTTGCATGTCAGTTCCCAGAATCCCTTGCTGTAGTGGAAGCAGAGTATGCTAGGTGATAATGGTGAAAAACAGGCTTGCAGACATGTCTAAGACATGTGAATGTGCTCAGAAGTGATATTTTTATTTCATATGTTCATACATACATACATCCGAGAGTGCTGCTATTATACACCAGAATATCTCAGAGGTTACCACAACCTCACCAACTCCCAAAAGAGGTTTGATCACTTATTGTATATACAAATATA
The DNA here is from genome assembly GCF_040206685.1 of Ascaphus truei. Taxonomy (NCBI): domain Eukaryota; kingdom Metazoa; phylum Chordata; class Amphibia; order Anura; family Ascaphidae; genus Ascaphus; species Ascaphus truei. The sequence goes on from NC_134501.1 coordinate 17,805,204, forward strand.
CTGTGGTTTCTTGGGCAATGTGCCTTGCTACACAAGCCAGCGGCTACAAATCTCCCAGTACACACACCAAAAAGTGAAAAGCTTAAAAAGTACACACAGTGGACAAAAGTTATATATGAGATTAATGATTCACATGGAGGGTGTGCTAAAGTATAGCATTCTTTTGTGCATATGGGCCTGTGTCCCTTTTCCGTGTATGTAAAGTAATATTTATTATCAGAGTAAAAGGCACATAGTTTCATAATAATTTATCAGTAAATACAGAGAGAGAAATGACAGTGAAGTGTCAACTTATCTCTTGTTTCAAGATAGACTCAGTTTGTGAAAAAGACGCAATAAAGAAAGTGACAAAAGTGTGAAACTGTCCGTAATTTAAATTATAACAAGGATTTCAATGCCATTTAAATGACACATGCATACGATCTATGAGACATTATTGAAATGTGGCTCATTATCAATGCATTAAATGCCAGAAATATGTGCCTATCAATAATGTCAATAGCATGTCAATAATATCTATTGAAGAGTCTTTAGAAGTTGACTGCTTGTCTTTAATCCCATTACTTTCTCAGCTGTAAACTAAGACTGAAATGAGAAGCGTACAGAACGCTCTAAGGAAGAACAAGAATCGGCCCAATCTTTCAGAACCACACTCAAAATCATATAAATATTTTACAGAGTCCAGTCTAATAAACAGTGTATGTTCTGGGTTGAAATATAGGTTAGTAAGTGTCACCAAATGCAGACTGCATACTCTTCTTGTTTCGTTAAATAAGTCAACAACCCAGCAATTTTACTAGTCTATAAATGATTCTAGTTGTTTATTTTGATAAATAATTCATTCATTTTTATAGTTTCAAACTGTATATTGCACAGCTTATGAGGCCACTTACAGAAAAATCAGTTTGGCTGTTAATGTTATTAATGTAATCATTGTTTTCTTCACATGCTGTGTTTCTGCAGAAAAGTATTATTGACATAGGCAGACAACCAACTGTGCTTTGCTATATCATTTTACATTATCTTCATGGTACACTCTTACTGTATCTTAATCTAGGGCATGCCACAAATCAAGAGACAACAAAACCAGGTGAGAATGGTTGTAATGTTGGGCAATAAAGAAGGAAGTTTGTGTGCAGTAGAAACTATTTAAAATGCAGCACAAGTGAGCACAGAATTTTAGAGCTTTTTCTTTATGCTTTAATACTATACAAAATAAAATGCAGAATATAATATGAAGAGATAGTTGACTTCTATGGGATAGGGACTTGCTATATTAGAATATTATGTGTAGTATTTATTACGTTTTCAAACACAATTTAGCCTTTCATAAAATATGTTTAATTGTAGGTGTGTATAGTTTTTTTTATGGTAACATTAAATAGGATTGTGATCAGATTATTTGACTTAATAATAACTTTAATTATTGTAGCACTTTTCTCCCAAGGGGAGTCAAAGCGCGTCACAATTACAGTACAGCAGTGCGCAGTACGCAGCACGTAGGAATTTTTTATGGACACACAGTCAACAATTTATTCTAATTTTTATCTTCTTGACAACAAATATTACTTTGTGTATACATATTGCTTGAATAGTGTCTGCAGTTACAGCTCCAGCTTTTTATTAAGCAAATCATCATTTTGTGCCAAATAACAAATGCGCAAAGCCCCCTTCCCATGGTGCAATAGCTTTTAATTCTTGATCACAATAAATAAAAGCCGCACTCACAAACCAATGTTTTGGTCTTGATCTTCTCAAAGTAATCCGGGGTTCACCAGAAAAGCTCCTGTCACGTCCCATGATGTCACCAACCTTTCCAGGTCCAACTACGTTTCCCTGCTTGATGGTACAGTCTCCAGGATCTCGGCGTTCGAAGCAAGAGTATAGTATAACATCACACGTGAGAGGTGTAGACACCCGGCTGGTGTTAATACATGTTTAGCGATGCCTGTCTCCAACTATTCCCAACAGTAAAAAAGCCGCTTCCTACTGACGGTGGTGGTGACGTTAAGGGGGGTATACACAACATGAATGGAAAAAGGAGCAAAAGCAACAGTCCCTTCAGAAGTTCGAAACCCAGCAGGCAGCCACTGTCTTTACCGTCTTTGGTGTCGCTGTTTATTTTCACATTGCTCCAGGGACATGAAGTCTGGCTACATCTGTATGTGTATATTCACAGTGTATAAGATGCGAGTCGGGAGTTATATAGTTGTACAAATAACTAAATATATATAAAGATAGAAAAACTATCTTTAGGTTAAATGTAATGAAGATAAAAATAAGGAAGGCCATCCATACAGATTACCTTGAAAAGGACAACTCCTTAAAATACCACGATTTATAAAAACACAGGAAGGCAAATACAAAACGGAAAATCTACCCAGATGGGCAATAAAAGTCCATAAGTCCTAAGAGGCTTCGATAATTGAATGTGAATCCTCATTTCGTTCCAAACATTTTTTTTTTCAAAGCTCTGATTGTTCCCTTAAAATCGATATCTCTAGAACAATTTTGACGTAGAGAAATTACTATATATTTTCCGGATTCATATATAATAATGTTCACTCTTAGCATCCGGATATCCATTGCAATCTAATAATTTTCTAAAATTCCTAGTACGGATAACTTCCTCCTTGTGGAACAATTTCAGGTCTAAAACTCTATTTTTATTTGCTGAACTAACAACAAAACTGAATCTTAATTGTAAATTATTCTCTTTTAAAACACGAATAAAATAATTTAAGTGTCTGTCACCCCATAATAACATGTAATCTAAACCATTTCCACAATTTGAGTCATCCAAAAAACTATTGTGATTGCAGATATATTCTTCCTTCCAGTGGCCGATAAATAAATATACATACATTGGGGCATCTTTGGTTCCCATTACCATACCACACTTCTGTAGGTAAAAAAAACTCGTCAAATAAAAAAAATAACTGCGTTTAAAGGAAATTAATTTGTTTTACTATAAAATCTCTCTGGACTGAAGGGGAAGAGTATTGTGTAACAGTAAAAAAAATAATTAATTGCCACAATGCCCCAAGTATTATAAATGTGTACAGCAGATATACATCACATGACACCCATACTGTATATACTGTATTGTCTTTCCATTCCAAATATTTACGTAGAAGTTAAAAGTGAATAGTGTCCCTCCAATTTCTCATATGTATTTAAACCCCCCATTTATAATTTATACAGATACCTCTCAGGTATTCTTTTCTATCCTAGATCAACAATCCTGCACCTTTCTCTTCTTTTAAAAACAGAGACAGAACATGAAACACAGACAGAGCTTAGTGCACATCCAGCAAAACTTATACACGGTACAGTGCCTAAATATATATGTATAGATATCTATTAAATAAAAGGGTCTTTTAGTTTAACATTTTGGCCAAAGTGTTGTAAGCTCCTGAGCCACTACACGGCAGACCACATGTCAAGGGTCCCTAACACTAATATAAATTCTTAATAACCTGTACATTACCAGGAAGAATGATTTATAATAAATCTGTCAATATCAGTTGCATAGTTCTATATGAGCTTGTAGGTGTCCTGTATGCTTTACAATTCTTTCTCTTCTTGCCTGAAAAGCAACTCCTTACTATGCATTCATTCCTTAAGGGCTCTCCTCTCAGCTGGTTTAACATAATCCCTTATATGGAGATGTTTCTGAAAAAAATTCTCAAAGCATTGTCAACACACTATAAAAGAATCTCAATAAATGTCCCCGGAGATTGAATGGGATAAAAGTTAAATTTCTTTTTTAGAGCACTGTTCTCTGAATGGCGTTCTCTTCTAGTGAGGTGAGGTACTGACCATGTTGTCTCTTCAAGATATTGTCAGAATCAGGATCCCTATCATGAAAAACCCTGATAGTGGGAATCTAAATCCATTAGCTCCTTCACATACCGACAATCTGTCTCCGAAATAGAAATGTCTCCTATGGACTCAGAGATCTTTGTTGTGCTTGAAGAGTGAGTACCAGTTCCTTCGCTGTTATTAGCATTTGAAATCAGGGCAAAAGCCAAGCCTATATTTAACAAATTGGAATTAAAAAAACCCAGAACAGATTGAAAATATTATCATGAATACTTGCATTCTCCATCTTATTTTTATGGGATCTCATCCTTCCTCTTGTTGTTATGTTTCTACAGTAGTTGTGTAGATCTTTTCCTCCCCTGTCCTAAGGGATGCTCTCCCATAAGTTGCTCCCCTCCCACTCTGTAATGAATTCAATGTTGCCAATTTCATTGAAGGTTTTTTTTGAAGAATTCTCAGATGCCGAGGGATCGGACTGTGACTAACAGAATTCTTTAAGGTAATAAGGAGATCATACCAATCACCTATTTCAGTAACATACAGATGTAGCAGAAGGTATTGCTGCTGTGGGTTAAACAGTATGTTATCTCCGCTGCCTTTTTGTACACGGCTGGTTCAAGACAATGGGCGTTTCTCCTACTGGCGTTGTGAACATCTTTCAACAACATGTCAGCTAGTTCAACGCCTGCTATACCTGTATTAATGTCAATTCAAATAAGTATAGGATTGTTTGTTATAAACGTGTAACTCACGTGGGAGCAGGCTACAAAATAAAGTATTATGTATAATCATGAATCAATATATTTTTGTAGATATTTCTACTGTGGTGACATCTACCAACCCCCAAAGGTTTTTAAAATAAATAACCTGGATAATGTGTTATAAAATGACATGCTACATATTTTGCACTACAAATATTTAGGTGTTTCAATTAGATAAATCCTTTTTTACCATTGTCTCAAAATGAATGTCCTTTACCTTTCAGTATTGGAAGAGCTTGAAATAACACAACTGATGCACGGGTATGAATAAGGCCAAAGAAATATGTTTGCAAATATTAGAAGAGAGAGGTGGATGTGATTGAAACATTCAAATACATAAAGGTTCTCAACTAAGTACAGGAGGGAAGTGTTAAAATGAGAGGTCATTCTCTGAAGCTGGAGAGCGTCAGCTAAAGGGAAATGTGAAGACGTACTTGGTTACAGGAAAAAAAAAGTGGTGGATATATGGAGCAGCCCCCCAGCAGAGGAAGTAGGGGCTAATACAGATGGATAGGATGAACATAAGACTATCCTAAATATTAAAGAAAACCAAGGTTCAAATAGGGAATTAGGTTTTACAGCAGATAAGAACATTTGGGTATAGTGGTTCTTATCTTTCTTTTTATGCTAGCAAAAACTAAAAACGTAATAAACTTTGAAGTCAAGATTGTAACTTAGTCATTTTGTCTCTGATCCTTTAACACTTTTCCGTTTTCATATTAGTTATACATTTTCCTTCAGACAAAAAGGGAAATGAAGAGAAAATTGCACCAAATTAAACTGTTCTTCAGACATAAATGATAGGAAAGATACAAGCTACGAACGTGTTATTACAGGGGGAGATCATTGAGAATCTTCTCAGATATCGTTTTAAGTACATTTGTACAATGCAGATATCAGATTTTCTAATACTGACAAATAAAAAGGAAGGTTGAACTCTGGTTTTAACCTCACAAGTCAAATTTACTGAATACCTTGGAAACAAAGGTAAGGTGAATGGAGCATGGTCTCACAAAGGGATACATTTTAAAAGAGGAAATAAAAGGGGGTTCAATTTCTATGCAGATGAACAATTGATATTATTAGAAGTTGATATTAAAAATTGCTCATAGGATAGTGATACATTACAAATTGAGGAACAATGTATTTCGGGATGTTCAGTTCCTCTTCACATGTATCATATAAGATGAGCTTTTCATTTGGGTAACAACTCTTACAATGTGATAGGTTCAGGTGTCAGTCTACATCACTGTAGATGACAATATTATTCATACTACAGTATCCATCTTGTACACCCCATATAATGCCCAGACATGTAATTACTATCAACAAAACAAAACAAAGCGCACAACACTCATCGTGAAAAAGTAATAAACAGTTTTTATAAATTAGGTAGTTCAAGGTTAAGCGTACATCAAAATAGACTTAATCAGGCATATAAGGCCACACCGTGGCAGTTACCAACAGCTGCGACCAGGTGATGCAGGGATCTTGCTCCCCCTTCCGCACGATCAGCTGAGAGGAGGTGGTAAACACAGTACCGGACTGCTGATGTCTCTGCCACAGTCTCAAAGTCCCGTACGTGACGTCGGTGCGCCCGATGGAACTTGAGGAGTAGTTAGATCGATCCTCAAGGGCAACGTGTATCCTCCTTACTGCAGACCTCACTGTACATCCGCATGGATCAGCAATGTAGCGGTGTAGTCTCACAGTCCCGTGTGTGCCGTCAGTGCGCCCGATGAGACCCACGGAGTACTCAGATCTGCTCTGTTCAGAGCTCATCTACATTGGTAACACTTATTTATTTGATGCACTTTAATCAAATTTTGGGGGTGTTTTTGATATAATTACTATCACTTATACACTTTTTATTAAGTTAGAATTCTTGTGCGCACTTATCTGTTTTCATGTAATTACTGTAGCTCCATTCTCGCCTACCATACTGTATACTCTGACTTTTCGAATTGCTACTATTGTATCTGTTTGCTTCTCTGTCACTTCACAGCTCAAACCCTTATACAGGCCCTAGAACGCTCTCACCTCGACTACAGCAACAGAACTTATTAAGTGGTCTTCTCTCCTTACAGCATTTTCCTTTATACACTAATCTGCCTGAACAGCTTCTCTTAGAATAGTCCTATTCTCTTCAAGATAAAACTCGTAGTACATTATTGAGAACACACAAAGTTTGCTCAAGATCTTGCACTTGCCAAAAGTGATATAATTAGACTGACGCTGATACCCATTTAAATCCCCAGTTACCGGGAGGTGCAACTCAATAGGTGAAAATTGTTTGCGGGCAAAGTACTTAGAGAAAGAAAGGCACCTATTTAAAGAGATGCACTCAGATGAATTTGGTATACCGAACGCAGCTGAGTGCATCTCTGTAAATAGGTGCCTTTCTATCTCTAAGTACGTTGCCCTTTGTGTACATTATCCTGATAACTTCATAAATCTTGCTTTAATGAATTTTAGCATTTTAAGTAATTTTTCCCTTCTGGGCTCTTAATTTAAATTTCTTGCTTTACCCATGCTAAGTTTTCTCTCTCGTTTTTTATTGTTTATTCATGAAGCCCCATTTCCTAATAATTGGCATGCGCTCCTGCTGTCTCTCTGTCATCCACTAGTCCACAGTACAGATGAACACATTTTGGGGGCAGATATGAATCCGCAGCGGATCGGCCGGTTAATTTCTTAATTCTTAAGAATCTGCCAACGGATTGCTGAATCTGCGGATTGGATTGTACAAACCCTTCTATGGGTTGTATCCAATGGTGGATTCTGAGGAATCCACAGGGATTAAAACCGACCAAATCCGTTTACGGATTCTACACCACGAAACAGATTTTGGTTTGAAAATGTGAAAAGAAAATCCAGGAAATGGATTTACCCATCTCTAGTCCACAGCGAACAGTTCACCTTATTTTGATACTTTAAGTAATCCTTCCATGTTTGGTTGTTCTAGGCCTTATAGTTTGGGCATTCGTAATGGGACACAGACAAACATAATGAACGACTTTGTAAATATTTATGAATTAAAGTTTCTAGATGTGAAATAAATTGTATTTTCACCTGTTACCAGTGTTTTTGAACCCTGGGATTGCAGTTTAACCTCTCATACTCAAAAACTGGGAAACTGAAACATCTGCAGGATTTTTGTAACATCAAAAATTGTCTTGTGCAAAGCAGGACAGCTCAGGAGGCACGACACTAATATATGAGTTAAACTCATATAAGCTTCTGGAGGGATTGCCGCTTTGAAGCACAAAATAAAGAAAAAGGAAAAAGTATACATAATTTACAAGATGCTAATTTTATTTTTCATTAATAAATAAAATGTAAATATATAAAGTAGCAGAGAGATCTGGCTGGGAGAAGATTGGTTCCTTTGGTTTTGTCCATAATCATTTTGAAGTATTACAAAATATTAGAATCCAGTCTTATTTTTGTTCCATTTAAGATAGCTTTGATGTGTGTGCACTAAAGGAAGGTGAAGATATGCAGTGAAATTACTTACTCTATCTGGTACACATCTATCACAAAGCTATCTCTGTAAGTACACTATTTATTTTAATCCTATTGCTTCGATCGGAATGGTTATAATTTGACTGCATGTACTCCCAGTTATGATATATTTTTTAGTAAAAAAAGGTCACTGTTGTGGGGGTGGATGAATTCATTTGGACACAGAAACATCTGAGAAACATAATTTCATGTACTTAATGAAGACTATAGAAGGCCAAATATTGTGTGATATCCAGATGTAGCCAGAATACCCTTCCCTTTAGAAACGGGGAAAAAAAGCAACTTCCTGTAGCTCCAGGGTAGGACGATTTTACCCATGGCAAGGGATTGCCATTGTCCTTTCCCCATAGCAAACAATGACCACTTGTAAAGTATGAGGGAATATGTAGCGCATAGGAGCAGGGTTCGCTCTGTGTATGCGCTATTCAAGACATTGAGATAGATAGATTTATGTCATTCAGATTTCATTTTGCCTGTCACGTTCAATTTGGGAAGGAAATTGTGACAACTGTTGACTTGTATAAGGGTTAGAACAAGTGAAGTGTTTATGAATTCAGGATGATACCTAACCCATCCAAGGTCAAGATAGGAGTATGGGCATTGCGCCCAGACTTTTGTAAGATAACCGATGCAGGACAATATGTTGTTTGGCTAATATTGATTATTATTTTCAATACTAAAAAGCTAAGTAAAGTTTGGCTGATAACCAGGGGATTTCTTTATTCATTTTTGCCTAGAAATATTTTGTCAGAACGATTTACTTTGAACAACAGATGCTATACGTTCTCATAGCGTGTATGCCTATTTTTACCTGTTACCTGTATATCTGAAGTTTATTATTTTGCCTCTATGAATAAAGATTAGGACCTGCTATGAGTTCTCTGTCCAGGTGCTTTACTTCTACTGAAAAGATACACAAGGATTTATATATAAATAGATGAACATTTCTTTTCAGGATTCGTCTATGGTATGAATGTATCTTCAATTAACTACAGGGATATACCTTGTGTATGTATCTATCTATCATGTGATGCAATCACTGTCTCTGTATAGGCTGGAGTGTTGCAGCTAGTGTGCTTTCCAGCCTATAGGCAGTTAATCTCCCCTAGAGAAACTAGTTTCAGCTGCATCTAATCAGGCTGGACTCCTGTGTGAACAAGGAACTGTTTTAAGGCAGACACAGAAAGCTGCCATTCTGAGAGAGACTGCTTTTCCCCAGAAGAAGGGGGGAGAGAGAAAGTTCTCCCCAGCTAAGGAAGCTAGCACAGTCCCCTAGACCCGCTGGACGGTGATCGCAGAGTCTGCTGGGACTGACTGGATCTAGTTAGAAAGGGCTGGAGTATGTTTAGTTGGTTTTCCCTAAAAGGAATAGATGTTATTGTTATGATTTATTTTGGCTTAAAGGGACGGTGGGCCTGTTGGTGTATAATTAAACCCTGTAAATAAGCTACATGTAGAAAAATACCATGTTTCCGGCCTTATCCTGGGACTACAAGAAAGTGCAACGTGATGTGGGCTTCACAATATATATATATATATTATAAAAAGCCACCAGAGGACCCCTGGATACCCGTGGGGACCACCTGTGGACACCGCCAGCCTATGTTATCAATCCTTTGTTAAAATAAATAAATAATGGTTTTATGTGGGGGCACAGGGGATGGGTTGTGTATTGGTGGTTATTACATATTTTAATTTAAATTGTATTACTAGTGTTTTGTACAGTAGCAGAGAGTCTCCGGAGCAGAACCATATTGATTTCAGGTCCGGGGACCCCCTGTTTCCCAAGATGCAGACCCCGTTATGGGGTGCTGGTATCTCCTATGCATGTAAAGGTCCTGTATCACGTGACCAGGGCATTTAAATGCATAGGAGATACGGGCACCCGATAACGGGGCATGTACAGATGCAGCCACGAGTATCTGAACACTTATCTTGGATGGGCAAAGAGAAAACTGAGTGGGACTGCCAGGTTCAGTCAAACTGAATGGGACTGCCAGGGACCCCCGCTGTGTTAATCCGATGGGCCATTAGTCTGTCTGCAGAAATGTCACAGAAATGTTGCAGCATTACTGGGAGATTGCCCCAGATTTTCCAAGGCAAGTATTCAGATACTCGTGGTTGCATCTGTATCTCGGGAAGCAGGGGGTCGCCGGACCTGAAATCAACACAGTTCTGCTCCGGAGACAAACTGCTACAATACACTAGTAATACAATTAAAATTAAAAAAAGAAAAATTACGGCCGAGATTTGCGCAGAGGGAGGCGGCTCTCTCTCTGCAGCAGAAACAACTCGCCGGGTGAGCCCTTTACATCATCATCTAGTTGCCGGCTACTCGCCATTTTTGCAAATGTTGCTATCACTGGTATTCGGGGATTTCTGCATACCGTGATAGCAACGCTGTAAAAAATGGCGATTTAAAAACCCTGGCGATTTTTTCTATCAGATTTTACTGTATGAGGCCCTAAGTGTCTTTATACACTGAGCCACACCTTCAGTGTATCTGACTGTTTATTTAATTACTATGCAAAATTCATTCAAACTCATGTAATAACAGAAACAGGACATTTTGAGAAGCTGGACACTGCCAATCAATCAGATTGATACAATTAGCATTAATTATTTAAACTAATGATAGGAATGTTTGTTCTTGAGAAGAGAGGATTGGGTTTTTACTATGGAATCTTCCAGTATGGCATGCATGGTGACACAACAAGCAATTATCACATTTACCGTAGGTATATCTATGAATACATGTTGTTTGTTCTCTTGGTGAAGGCAGCAACTAATAAATAATGTATTTTTTTAGCTGGTAGGTGATTTAGTAAGCTGTGACACTATCATGTACAATAAATACAACATTTGACATTTTACCAGGAATTATCTACATTTTGCTTTAACATTTTCACCGTCTTATGTTCTGAATCATAATTGCATGTTTCAGCAGTTCAATTTAACATTAAACATTTCCCTTTTTTGGACTTATTTTATCTTACTCTGGGAATGAAACAATTTACACAGATAAATCCTTTCGTACAAAAGATTTAAAAAAAAAATGTTTGCACATAATTTGCATGCAGTTCATCTACTGAAATATAAAAAAAAATGAGGGGAAATAGTTTTCTAGCCAAGCTGAACAATGAGAAATTAATCAAAGGTTTCACACTGTTTGTAGATCAAATTGAAATGGCAAGTAATTGATTCTTAGACAAGGGAGGACTATTGTTAAAACCTCACTGTACCTGCAGTCGGTGATCATATTAGATTTAAAATGAATTGCTAAGTGAACCTTGAACAATAATGAGTACACAAAAGGGCTGCTCCACAAAGCAGGGATAAGTGGTTTTAAGTGTGATAAATGCATTTATAGCGCAATTCTGCCTGCTGTGCGATTCACAAAGCAGTGATAACAGTGCACTATCGTCCTATAATGGCTTTTTATCACCACTAAACCGTCAGTGAAAAAAAGGTTGCACAATACGCCAAAAAATGGCAAACCCGCCGTTTTTTGCCAGTAAGCGCTACTCAGCAGCACACCTGGTGGACACAGAAAGGAATTGGCAGAGAGGGATATTTAGGAAAATAAATGTCAGGGCTATTTCCTGACAGATGGTACAGCTCCAAACTGATTGGACACTGTATCATGTGCCCGGCTCCTTTTTTTTTTTTTAAGGATGTGACGTCATTTACAAGGGAGGTACGTCACATCCTTCAAACCACATGGCTATATCGCATGGTATTACAGCCAATGGGGTTGAAGACAATCCCATTGGTTGCAGTACCATGTGATAGGTTACATTAGTTCAAAAGGATAACTTGAAAACAACATCGCAGACACATAGTGAAGTATGTTTTTGATTGTGTATTATTATGCAAAAGGTAAGATATCTGCGTGCTGTACATCAGATAGAAATATAATAGGAGTTGCATGCACTCTTGCATATGTTACCCAGCGCCGCGCGTCACCAGCAGTAGGGAAGCACGAACCCACAGCATACACAGGAACCGCTGCACCATCAGGATGGAAGCACAAGATCTCTAGATAGATCTAGTTTGGCATCAGGACATGTCACTCAGGCTTCTACCGATCTTCCGTTGGTTGCCCGTCGTAGCGAGGACTCGTTCCGGTGCCAGAGTTGAAAAAATCACCATCCGATTTACGGCGGTCTTTCCTTGCGGCACTTTACGACACTTTACGACATTCTGTTGATGAAAGCGGTTGCAGTGTAGTAGCCGCGTCGTGAGTGTTCGGCAGTCAAGGAACGTGTGAAACACGTATCGGTTGCAGGAATCAGAGATAGCAAAAAATGGAAATGAAATCAACCATAAATCATTTATCCAACGCGTTTCATAGCATACGCTACTTCTTCAGGGATAACAATTGAATGTGGCAGTTGGGTCTATATACCCCATAGTCATACCTGATTGGTTCCGTGTTACCGCCCACCACCAATCACATCAGAGTAAAGCTCGTCTGCATACCTGAGAACACCCAGATCATGCTGACATCAATGATGGCTGGTTGTAGGACGTCCCACTTAACCACTCGTGTACTGACTAGACAGATATCATTTTATACAATTGATGATAAAATGCTTAATTAAAACAACAACATATAAAAATACATATGAACAATTTAAATGTTATAGAGAAGGAGCTCTGAAATAAAACAAACAAAAATTAGTACAGTATGCCCACATGAATTTGCGTACATGTAGATCAACATAGTTCTCATATAATACATAATAGCCTTAATTGGAAGAGTCAGATGAAGACAAACACAGGAAAGACAAAGGTCCAATATTAATCATATAGGCACCATATGTCTATATTTTCATTAAGACCTTTAGGACCCAAGGTACCTAGTTATTGAATCCAGAAAGTCTCCTGTATAGATATATCCTTTATTCTGTCACCACCCCTTCTGCTTCGTAGGACCTGTTTGATCCCTTTAAAGGTCAGAGATGAGGGATCACTATTGTGATATAAGGCGAAATGACGACTCACACGTGTCTGTAGGGCATTCTTAATATTTCTAACGTGTTCCTGAATGCGAAGTTTTAGACTACGTTTTGTGCGGCCCACATACTGTAGACCGCACAAACATTCAAAAAGATACACTACATAAGTAGTATTACAACTAATAAATTCAGTAATATCATAGGATTTATTAATATTTTTGGATTTAGATTTAAAAGTTTTTCTGACCGGGTGAATATATCTGTAAACCGAACAGTTTCCACATTTACAGTTTCCTGTCGGTTTTCCTCCCAGCCAAGAGAAGCCAGTAGTGTGGACAGCATCCCTGCCCACATCACTTGGAGCCAAAAAATCTTTTAGACTTTTAGCTTTCCTGTATATAAATTTGGGTGTAGGACTAATGTGACCACTCAATACCGGATCACTAGATAAGATCCCCCAATGCTTTCTAATCACTCCCTCAATCTGTTTGGTCATAGAGTTAAATTGTGTAATAAACGCAACATCTGCTTTCTTACAAGTGTCACGTGTATTTTTAACTCTAGGTACTGTACAAGCAGACTAGTACGGTCTATATTCCTAACCTTTTCCAGTTCTATCATCAGTTTTTTATAATTATATCCCCTTTCCATGAATCTCAAAAACAGAAATTGTGCCTGCCTTTCAAACTCTATGTCATTACTGCAGTTACGTTTGATTCTCAGGAATTGACCTCCCGGTATGTTATTAATCCATGTGCGTTTGTGATTGCTGGATGCCAACAAAAGATTGTTGGCATCCACTTTCTTAAAAAATGTGGTAGTGTTGACGCCCAATTCTTCTGAGGCTAATAGACTAAGATCCAAATAGTCAACTTTAGCTGTATCTGTGATGTGTGTGAAGACCAGACCTAACCCATTCTCATTGATGTAACTCATGAAGTCAGTAACTGATTTCTCATCCCCTTCCCACACACACAGGATGTCGTCTATGTATTGACGCCATACTATTATGTTATTACTAAATGGATTATTAGACCAAATATATAGTTCCTCCCAGTTCCCCATGTATAGGTTTGCGAAACTGGGGGCAAATCGTGTGCCCATAGCAGTTCTGCAAACCTGCAGGAAGAACTGGGAAAGAAATAGAAAATAGTTATGGGTCAACACATACTGTATTCAATAGCTTTCAGTATAAATTGCCTCATGTAACTGGGGATCACCTTTCAAATACCACTCAACTGCAGCCAATCCCTTTGCATGTGGAATACTCGTATACAGAGCTTGTACATCGCAAGTTAACCATCTCTACGTTTTCTTCCATTGAAGACATTAGAGAATTTGTAGTAGCGCACTTTAATCTTTTCTTTTCACTTAGTTCAAAAGGATGTCACATCACTTTAAGGGATGACATCACATCCTTTTGAACTAATGTAACCCATCACATGGTACAGCAACCAATGGGATTGGGAGAATACGCATACTGCTTTACCTGTTTGCTCACAGGAGGCCTGAGCCTCTGCCACTTGGAGCCTTGTGTGAGCTCTTTCTCCTTATCAGTGCAGCACCTCCACCTATGAGGGATCCCAGTGTTGGTGGGATAACCCCTCACAGGACCAATCGCAGTAACAAATAATACACACACAGGGTAGATAACTAACGTTTACTGAACACACATCAATAACAATAATAACTGTAACTTTCCAGGTACACTCAATACCCCAACATGTGTTGGTTCCTCCAAAGTACTGAGGGTGTGGTGGCACTAATACTCCTGGTGTCCTTCCCAGTCAGTCCCACCCAATGTGAGGTAGCGCTACCCCTGTGAACCGTTGGTGCATGTGAATACCTTCCTGAGCACTCCTGTACCCAGGTGCAGCTGCCGAATAATGAACAGTCAGGTCCCACGTCATGGGGCCTCAACACCAATCCCTTCACTCCTTACGGTCCTTATCCACCTCGTGGGGTGAGCTCCAGCTGGAGTGTCTCACCTAAATGTCTATGTGGTCTTGGCCTGGTCCCAGACCACAGGGCACTGTGTAGCCATCCGGTCACCGGTGCAATAACATTACTAACATTAAGGGGAAGAGTCCTTATCATGGGCCTTCCCTACACACAACTACAATGGCTCAGGGCCTAGCTAGGGACTAGGGGTAAGATCTAGGCCTAGCCTAGGAAAGTACTGCTCCCTGGACACTACCTACTCCATTGCAGCCTCTGTCAGGACTGATTCGCGGGCAGAGGATATCCTGTTTTTCCTGCTGCTAGAGTCCTATTGGATCAGACTACCCCATGGGGTATTTCCTCTAGGGGATCCTGGGACTTGTAGTCCTGTGCTGCGTATGCGGAGCCACCTATGATGGCCACCGCACTTCTCACACTGCGCATTCTGCACATGCGCATGTGCAGCGCCCAAAATGGCTGCCCCCACAGTCCTGATCAGTGCGGAGCTCCGGCGGCCTCCGATCAGCCAGGCAGCTCCCCCCCGCACCGGAGGTAAGAAGGGGGACTATATACATCTACAGTATATAGTCAAGGCAAAAGTATAGCTTTGTTCCACTCTGCCAGTTTCTGCTAAGTGCTGACCAAAGAGACAGCAATCTTCTACTAATTGCTTTCATATTTAAACAGAAAAAAATGACAAGGATGAATAAGGACTATCTCGGCAGATGAAAACTGGATAGTTTGATATGACTGCCACAAGGCATTTGTGTATTTAATGTTCTTTCATTCCAAAATGCACTTAATCATAATTAAAAACTATGCTGTAGCTTTTAAAAGCAGTTGGTTGTTAATGTGATTGGCATTCTCTGTGATGTTGAAAACATTTAATAATACATTTGAGGGTGGTATACTACATTAAGAAATCATAAATGCTGCTTCTGTATTTACGTCCTACTGTACTTATGATTATGTTAAGCTTTTCTCAGAAGCAGGTCATTGATTGAAAAGGTGATACATGTCAGGCGTTGTTTTATTTCTGTTTATATTATTATTTGGTCAGAAACTAAAGGCCTGTTATATTCTTGTTTTTTATATTACTATTTGAAACCCTTTACTAAATATTCATACAGCGAAAAAATTGGAAAAGCAAAAGAATGAATCTGGTATACAAAGAGATGAGATAGAGAAATAGTTTTTTTCACTTGATCAGTAGAGTTTCATATCCATTTATACAGAATTCCCAGTGGAAATGTTTGCAGAGGAGTTACAGCATTTTGACCTCTTCGCTCTCTCGTCCTCAAACAGGGTCAGTTTGTGACAGTGTATTAAAGTATCAAAACACTTCTTTGAAATACATTTGTAGTAGTTGTGCTATGCTTCACAAATGTACCCAATAATTGTATTGATTACAAAATGTCTAAAGTTTTATAAGTTAGGACAATTCAGACGATGTCTCTGCACATGATGAAATGCTGCACAATTTTGTTTCTGAAGAATAAATAAGTCTAACAACAAGCACAGTCTAGCTGAGCCCAATCCAATAGAAATCAAAATTGCTTAATCATACAATTTGCTGCTTTTCAAATTGTCAATAGATTTTCATTATGCAGTTAAAGCAAACAGGCTCTCCAGTCTCACTTAATCAGATGCCCTTGTTGTAAATCTTATAATATTCTAGTACATGATAAATATTTTCTGCAACATTAAAGGGAAAATAAGTAGACAGTGGGGTAAGTTAATGTTGCCCATGAATGAGCAGCTAGATCTTTTAGAAGAGCAAAAACAGCCAAACTTTCCTGGTAACCCCTGCAAGCGCAAAGTGAAATGATTCATTAAATACCTAGCTAATGGTTACTCATGAGACGTTAAGTACATGTGCAGTATGATGCACTATTTATTAGGGGAATGCATATCTAGAACATCTCCAGCAACCTTTCTCTCTCCAGGTGCACTTGTTTTCTGCATTTTCCTTCAAATGAATGAACATCATAACTGTTTAACTCCGGGCTGAAAATGTCATGGTGGTTTGACACTACAATTTCCCTGTATCGTTGACTAAAAGTTATCCTTAAAATATATATTTTTTTCATTTCACTTTTACAAAGAAATGCACATTGTGTGTGACGGATGAACCAAAGGCAACTTCAAATATGGTGAGACTACTGAAACTATTTGGCTCTTATTCGTGTAGCCCTCTTCTGGGAGCTACTATTATAATTAAAGGGTTACCGGCCTTAAGAGGTTAACTGTGTAGGCTCACGCAGAATAATGCCCCTCTCCCATCACATGATATAGAGCGACTTAACAGAAAATAATTCACTCCCACTATATGCATGGTGACAAGTGACATCACCGTGAGAAATAAGGGGAGCGCTAACCAGTAATAATAATTAAAAAGTGCTATTCTAAATAACGTTCCTGGCACCCACCCTTTCTCCATCACCACCCAGCTGCACGGACCCAGCACCCTGATAAGTTAATATACTGAGGAAGACAAATAGATAGTCTATCTGATAGAGCCTGGCAGGGAAGATTACACACCGGAATATCTACGCCCATCCTGCACAGATCCAGCACCCTGATAAGGTATGAGAGACAGAGAAAAGCCATGTACATAGTCAACTGATGTAAACTCCTTAAGATCCGGGCAAGGAGGGTTGCATTCAGTATGCATTTAAGCTGATTCCTTGTGCTGGAGAACATTTATTTCAGTCAAATTTATATGGAGCTATGCTCTTATCCTTTGGTTTCTTATCTGATATAGGTGATTTGAAAGCACAAATATGAGAATTCACCTTTTCTTGTGTATATTCATGGATTTGTAAACACTACTTTTGTGTAGTTACTAATGTCAAGCGTTTCCAAAGTTGGATAAAACTCTTGAGAAATGTGCTCAGCTTTCTGAAAAGTTTGCAGTTAAAATCAAAGCAAACTACTCATTCTTAATCAATTTCCCATCAACTTCAGAAAAACAAGCACCTTCAAACGAAAGCATTATGAAACCAGGATGGGTTTGTATCTTCATAATGATCCTGATGTGAGGTATTTGCATGCAGATAAGGGAATCCGAGTAAGTAAACATGAGTCAGAACTTGAAGACACATATCTGACTGCAGGCACAGACCAGGAAGGAATGAAAAACACACAAGAACTGGTAATCTTCAAATACCATTACAGGCTTTTAATATAGAAAAGCAGAGATAGATATAGGATTTGGAATAGAACAGAACTAGTAGTAATTTAGAAAGGAGGGTGGGGAGCCTTGTTGATCCTCCCTACCATGTAGTGAAATAATAGAGGAGGAAGAAGGAGTAGGTAGTTTGATACCTTTTATAGGACCGACTGATAGTTGATACGCTTTCAAACCTTGAATAGTATTGTACAGTAGATGGATATATAGAGAAAATCTGATATGGCCAGGTTGGATGCTGACCATGTAACACCTAAAGTCATAAATCGCATAATACACAGGAGAGAGGGATAGGTTTCACCCACAGATAACACCATTAAGTTCAGGTTGGGGGACCCCCTGCTTCCTGAGGCAGAGGCCCCTGGTATGGGGTGCCGGTATCTCCTGCAAGTTTAAATGTCCCATGTCATGTGACCCGGGCATTTAAACTTGAAGGAGATACCGGCACTTGATACAGAGGCCTGTACCTCAGGAAGCAGGGGGTCCCCGGAACTGAAATTAATGCGGTTCAGCTCTGGAGACCTCTTGCTTCAATCCTATGTACAGTACTAAAAATAATAATAAAAACAGCGTGATCTGCTGTAAGAGCTGTGCGTGGATAGACAGAGAGAGAGATCGCTTCTCTCTGCTCTCTCTGAGCAGCTCTTAGACTGGTGAGGGCACGGTAGGATTAACACAGCAGGAGACCATTCAGAAGTAGGGACCCCTGCTGTGTTAATCCTTATGGGAAATTCGTCTACTGAGTTTTTGGGCGTGGGGAAGCTGAGATCGGACCACGGTCAGGCTCCTTTCAGCTGCAGTTTCCTTGCGCCCAAATTTAAAGTAAATGATACTCCATCTGTACTTCTTTGTGTCCAAAGTGTCTGAATTATCTTCACATTTAGGGTCTGATTTTCACATCCGACCATGAGCACGGGCAAAATACACTTGTCAAAAACGATCCTCTTGAGGCACAGGGAAAGGTTCCCTTGAAATATTGTCTTGTTTTTTCCAAATGCCTCCATCACATCTTCATTCTCCTATTGATTTAATTCAAAAGGTTCCCATCCATTGCTATTTGTCGGCCAAGGTAGACAGTCTTCAACTTCTTCCAGTTCTATTCCATTTATTTGAATCTGTATGTGCTGCATATATACGTGTACAGCAGAGATATATATATATATATATATATATATATATATATATATATATATATATATATATATACTGATATATGGAAGCAATGTAACTAGAGATAACAGTGCGCACATAATCATAAGCTGAGTGCAGGTTAATTGTTGTTGTCTGCCATAAAACTCAAATAACAGTTCAAAACATTTTTTTTGGAATAAAAAAAGATGTATACATTTCAGGCACTAAATTCTTATTTCTGGTGTTTCTGACTTGTCCTTTCAAGATCTTTACAGAAAGGTCAGAGAGGGAGAGACCTGGATGTGAGAAATGTTCTCCTATTGGTTTGTCTTCCTGTCGATAGTGCGTCTGTGTGTATTCATCCTTTTGCACAATGTTTGTTTGGTTTCACCCACGTATCCTGTATTAGTGCCTTGTGTGCCTTAGACTGCTGTAAAGCATTAGCGTGTTATGTCCTTTACATTTTGAACTTGTCATTTTGTGAGGTGCAGATAGTGTCCAGATTGTATATATGTTTTGCATCATGAACTGTTGCAAGTATATGCCTCTTGGGGTATTTTGTTGTGCTCTCCCGAGGGGAGTTGTTTCCTATTATTTGAATGGATAGGTTGGGGGCTGTTAATATGAATGCAGCGTTCCTATAGGAAACATCTGTTTCAGGGTGTCCTCTTCACTTGGTTGAAGTTGTTTGATACAATCTTTGAGGAGTTCCAGTGCTTGGTTTTAAATCACTTCTAATGGTGTTTGTTCTTGTACAGTAAGAGCTGCTGTTTGTGTACATGTGTTACACTTTCCATTATTCAGTCAATTTCTCTCTTGGAGTGTCTCTGTTCAGTAAATACCCCCACCCCTCCCGTGTTTGTAGATGTTTGTCTTTGACTTGTTCACCAGAACACATCCTGTGATCTTGAATTGCTTGGCTGTATATGACAGGTTTTGTTTGTGTGTGTATAATGATAGCTGGTTATGTAGAGCTATTTGTGATGTTGTTTGGGTTACATAATTAATAGAGATTGTAGTACTGTATTAAGCAAGTTTATGTTGGTTTCTGAGTTTTCTAGGAACAGTTTGATGGATACTGGTGAAATTATATTAGGGAGTTGATACCTTCTGTCCAAATAATGAAAACATCTACTTATTGTAAGTATACAAGCAGTATTTCCCAAGGAAGTCTTCTTTTACATCACCCATAAAAAGGTTTTCATACTTGGGAGCCATCTGAGTGCCCATAGATGTGCCTATCATTTGAACATACTGTTTGCCATTGAAATGGAAGTTGTTGTGGGCTGGGATAAAATTGAGTTTGGCAATGTATTTAGGGTGGATGTCATATGGTTACCCTTGGCTTGTAGGAATTTAAAATTAGATGGGGGATGTTGGCATAATGGGAATTGACATCCATAGTAGCCAAGATGGCATTAGGAGGTTGTAGCAGGGTCAACCCTCTTACTAAAAAGCCTATGGCTCTTTAGCCAGCTAATAGTTAGCACAAATGAGAGACCTGGGCTGAAACCTTTAAAAACAGGTAGCCTGCAGTCCAGTGCTGTGCTGTTCTGGTCTTCAGAGGGATACCGGGTCTGAGGTCTGTTACATTGTCTACTGCTGAACTTTTGCTAAGGTCTGTTACCCTGCTATTCTTTGTGCTGCTGAACTTTTGCTAAGGTCTGTTACCCTGCTATTCTTTGTGCTGCTGAACTTTTGGCTGAGGAAAAGTTGTGTCTTTTGATAATGAATTTTGGTTGAATAAAAACCTACATTTATTTCTATTTCTATTTCTATTTCGTGTGTGAGATAAGGTTTCACAGTGTGCTACATCTGCTTTTTTTGTGAAGATATTCTTTAAGTCTATGTTGCTGGAAGAATTCCTCTAATTCTCTGTATTTTGTCAAATTCTTTGCTGGGTTAAAATGTAAGTCCTTTAGACAGTACTGTTTTTCTACTGGAGTTGCTGAGCTACTGATTGAGCCCTCTGTGCAGGGATATCTTCAAAACCTGACCTGTTGGTGGCTCTTTAGGACTGGATTTGGCCACCCCTGAAATTGTTTTGGCAAGAACCAGAACAAAACACAAAATACAAAACATTTTTACAACCCAAGCCACATTCAAAACCCAATTTTTCGGGAACCAAAAGCAAAATCTGAGTAAAAGAGTCCACCCTTAATTAATCTGAGGTGGAATCATAGTAACATATTTAGGGATGTCTATTGGTGAGTGGACAAATAGACAGTTGCCATATTTAATTTGGCACCAAAATGACTTGCGTAAATGTTGGAACTTACTGTATTTTTGACAGATTCTTATGAGACTATGAAATACAATCACGTTCATTATGGATACAAACTCTCCAAATATACCCATCTCTTATGGTGCTGCAATTAACTTTGTACTCTGAACCCGAACGTTCCTGGCTTTTGTGAATCTGCATGTCTTATAATGTTTACAATGCAGGTAACAAGATTTTGTGCATGGACGTGCAAGTGAAATCTTTGTAATATTTAGCTTTCCTCCCTTTGTAACAGATTTTCACAAATCATTAGCTTTCTTCGTAGAACGTCTCGAATGGCTAACCCTAGGTTAAAGATTTACAGAGCTAACAATATACTCAGTGACAGCTGTTTCATCCTTATAAATCCACCAGCTTAAACTTGATTATCAACTCCACACTGTGAATCTGGGAGCTGGTTACAAATTAGAAAAAGTCAGGTGGGAAATAAATAAAATATGTCTACCGTGTGGTGTAGTATAGCCTAAAACACTAAACAATGTACCAACCTGTCTTACACGGGTACCACAACTCTGACTGTTTCTCGAACTTCACACAACGTTCCCAAGTTCTGGACTATAAGTGAATATTCTAGATGTCTCACTCCATCATTATTTACTTATAGGGATCTTGTGGCTTAAGTTACGTCCTGTTGCATTAAGCATCTTTGCACAACCAAGCCTTGATTAGAAAATACTGAGTCCATCATATTACCTGAGGACATTTTGTTTCACCTGGCATTTCTTACTCTCGCAAATCTAATTACTAGAAAGAAAACAAAGTCACATTACAAAGGGGAAGTTCATTCAGACCGCTGCTGGAACAGAGCAGATCAAACATTATTAATTGCATCTAGACTTTTCATGTGCAACAGCAATCAGAAAGAGCTAATTAAGCAACACATATTTCTTATTTGGCAGTACTTAAAATGCAATGCTTGGAATTTTTTGAAAGAGAATGTCAGAGCTTTTACACAATGTTAAACATAAGGCGCATCTCTCTGAGGCAATATTATCATTTAAACTTCTTTTGAGTAGACTATGCTTCCCGCTGAGAATCTGATGCTTAGTGGCCATGAGCTACAGTGAAAAGCTGTTCTGAGGATTAAATGGTTCTGTAGGTTAATATTCAGTACTGGCCTTTAAGTCTCAGTCTGGCTATATGCAGAGATGACAGGATATGTTTTTTTTTCTACATATATGCGTCCATATCACTATTAATTATGGAACTGGTGACAGTACATCATGTCATACATTAATGTATTGGTGTACAGTTCTAGGGAAAGAAAACCTGATAGAAGGAGAAGATAATAAGTGTTACTGATGTTATATTGCACGGTTTCATATCATAATGTTACATTTCCATTTGTGCAAATGTATGTTTGGTTGCCTCAGACACTTAACCCCTTGAGTACAATTTGGACCTACATTACACCAAGACTGAGATGATAAGTACCAACAGCTGTGGTAGGCCTCAGACTCACTGTCATGTAAAGGGAACCTTTAGGGTTTTCAGTTGAGAAAAATGGATGCACACTTAGTTTTGCTTAGAGCAGGAGTGGCCAATTACAAACCTAAAGTGCCATCAACAGGTAAGGTTTTAATGATATCCCTGCTTCAGCACAGGTGGCTCAGTCTGAGACCCGACCCATTGGTATCCCTTGAGGACTGGATTTGGCCACCCCTGGTTAAAAAAAACTTATTTTTTTCCAAAACTGCAATATATACAGAGCCATATTTAGTAAGCGGTGATACACATTGCTAGGTCTTTACTTTCTGTTGCGGAAAGGGGTCTTGTGGCGTATCAGCACCTGGTAAATATGGTTCACAATGTTTGTCCAAGCATATACGGCACCCACAAAATTTTGTTTTAACGTTTGATGTGAGAAACAACTATCTTATGTGGACTTAATCATCTCATGTGCAGTTTCAACTGTATGCAGAAGTTTATGGGATTCCCATGGGAGGTGTTTCAGTGTGGAAATGTTTTTAACTTTTAATGTATCTTTGGCATCTGTACAGTCAAAGCAACCGACAGTAGAGGTGCAAACCACTTCTGCAGGTGCTGTAAAGTGTGACAGGGATAATGCCATTTATGACATCTAAGATAAATGCAAATTGTCATTAATGCCACCAAACCAACATATTTGGAAAATTAATAAATGCAAATACTTTGTTCTTCTTGTCCTTTTGTTCTGCTAATCTGAAGGAGATGACAGGTGCTTAATGCAACAATTCTATTGCTATATTATACGATGAATAATAAAACTGGCAGCAAATGTAGTAAGGTACAATAAATGAATAATTCATGGCTTTCAAATATCTATATTCTATACTTCTAATTACCAGTATCTAATGAATTTCAGATGTGCTAAAATGAATGAATTTCCATGGAACACCTGCTCATTTTTCATAGGCAGCAAACAGACTCCAGCCATAAAACTGTTTCTAGTCAGACCCTCTGCCAGTCAAAATTACCTTCAGTGACATCCTACCTGTAAAGATGCATCGTATTTCTTAATTCTCTAGTAAAACCTGTCCTGTCTTTTGATGGCCCAGGACTGTGAACATACAAATGAGTAAATACAAATGTACCAGTAACATATAAATGAACAGTCTCTTTCACATCTGGGATCATGCTGTTCTGTATTCTCGGGTCTTAAAGGAGCAATTCAAACACTGATTTGTATTTATTTTTTACATAGTATTGAAGCAGTGGGTCTCTGGAGCTGAATCCCAATCATTTCAGCTCCAGAGACTCCCTGCTCCCCGGGATACTTACTGGGTGCTGGTATCTAGGTGATGTTTAAAGCTCCCAGTCACCCAGGCCAATAGGAATCTGCAAGGGCTAACATCACAGCTTCCTATTGGCCCAGAGAGCGCGGGCGCTTTGAATGCTGCCATTATGTGAACCAGAGGGCACCCCCTAAGGAGGTAAGTGTCTCCGGAAACAGGGGGTCCCCGGAGCTGAAATTAATGGTGTTCAGCTCCTGGGACCCCCTGCTTCAAACATATGTAAAATAATTTAAAAAATACAAATGTGCAGCACTTGGACTGCTTCTGTAACACATAGAAAAAAAAACAGAGAATGGGTCACTTAAGTCTCAGTGCAGTCCAATGAACGATAATGCAGATATCAGCTGTAAGAGGCACATCTGGGTGTATTATTTGAGTAGATAACAGGAAGGCTAGACGACTAGGAGAGGGGAACATTTATTTTGAGTAGGGTTGTGGGGGGAGCAAAAAGAAATAGGGGGGAGGGCAGTAGGGGTACAGAACGAAGATGTCAGGTTAGTTATTTTAATTCAATTAGTTCTTGTTTCAATATCATTATACACCTTTATGTCATAAGGCATCTTGCTGCAAGACTTTGGGTGTATGTACAGAGTGTCTCTTCAGGTTCCATGACCTGGCTGTCTTGTTCTCGGGCTCATCTCAGACTATTTCCAATTAGTGGGGTCAGATCGAGATGGGCCTCGACCTCGTTCCTTGACCCCTGATCACCGAATAGGGGTGGAGGGCTTACGCTGACTTAATATGGGAGTGGGGGAGGAATTCCTACCTCTCTGCAACATTGAAACCATGGCTGTCAGGCTCTAATGAACTTAAGGTGTATCATTCACTGTATCATTCACTAGGCTTGTTGCCTTTTCCATGTGACATGAGAACCATATTTTCCTGTTCACCATGGCAGTGGGCCCCGTAGGGTTAACTCTATCCTTAGCTGAGTAGGACAGGAAATTGAATTATTGCATGCAGGCCATAAAAGCCCCCTCCCACTACCTGCAGATAGACTTTTTCCTGCCCTACAGCTAGGAGTAGAGTTTGTTATTTTTTTAATAGGACTCACTGGACTGTAGCTATTGCAGTCAAGCCAGGAAGCCTCAATCCTCTCTTCTCCTGAAGCACCGTTCGACATACTGTGGGTGGTAGCAAGACGGAGGCCCGGCGACCCGGCAGTACCGCGGATGCGGCATTGAACGCAGCAGGCAGACAGCAAGGCTGTAGAGCAGATCGGAGGCTCAAATTATTTACCGCGCTGGCGTCTGAGAACGCAAGAGCCAAGTGCTCATAATGGACGCATTGATGCTGACATCACAGCGACAGAGCGACGGCACACAGAGCTGTGTGAAGGTATCCTGGAAGCAGCCGCAGCATGGAACGCTCGGCAGACAGGAGAAATCAGCTGCAAGAAGCTGAAAGAAGTTTGGAAGCCAGCATGGAAGCTGGAGAAAGTAAAGGGTCGGTTACAAAAATTAGGTGAGTCAGTTTAGTTTACTAGAGAATAAAAGAGAGTTGATATCATGGAACTGAAAGTAATATTGTTTAACCTTAGTGTTATGGTTATACAACCAGAAGAAGGAACTTCTAAGGGGGCGGTAGAGTCCCTGCATCAAAAGAAAAAAAGCTGCTAAAAAAAACTAAGTGGTGTGCAGCATGTGAAAAGCCTGCGTTAGAAGCCAAGAAGCTTTGTGCGGACTGCCTTAAAGCCGCAGCAGCAGGAGAGTCAAATGAACAAATGAATACTTTCCTATCATGGATGAAAGATACAGTGAGGCAGAGTGTAGAGTGTGCGGTGCAACAAGCAGTGAAACCAGCGCAAAAGAGAGCAAGGTCTCAGATCAGCCTGGTTATAGTGAGAGACTCCTCATCAGACGAATCAGAGATGATATATCACCAAGCGTCAGAAGGGGAGTGTGATTCGTCAGAGCAAGAAATACAGGCTGATGAATCAGAATTTAATTTAGAAATGGTGGATCCTCTTATTAAGGCAATGAGAGAAACATTGGAATTAGAGGATACAGAAGAAATTACTCAGAAATCAGCTAAATTATTTGGGGCAGGGCAGAAGAAAACCAGATGTTTTCCAATTCATCAAGTAATCAAATATATGGTACAAATGGAATTGTCGCAAAGAAAGCATACAGAATGTGACAGCAGGTACAGCATGCAAACCGGCGATATCAACGACATCAGCATCAAGAGCAATACGGATATGGATTGCTAATATAGAAGAAGCATTGGAGAAAGGAGTCAAGAGAACTTCTATTCTAAAAGCATTGTCAGAAATAAAATGGGCAGCCGACTACGTAGCTGAAGTGTCGCTGGATGCGGTAAGACTGGAAGCAAAATCAATGGCCTATGCAGTAACAGCAAGACGAGCACTATTGCTCAGAGACTGGATGGCAGACACAGCATCCAAAAACAGTTTATGTAATTTGCCTTTTAGAGGAGAATTTCTATTTGGGAATAAATTAGATGCAATTATAAACAAAGCTTCAGGAGGTAAAAGCACATTTTTACCACAAGAAAGTAGAAATAGAAGATATGTCCCTACATACAATCAGACGGAAAGAACACAGTGTAGGGAAGCAAGAACATGTCGTCCTGGAAGACCTTTCTCATGACAAACGTCATGGAGAGGCGGACAAAATAAGCTTTTCGTGGCACCAGAGGTAGAGCATAATTTCCCAGAGGGAAATTCTCATGAAGGTCAAGGGGTCCAGTTGGCGGAAAACTGGGCCAATTTGAAGCAGCATGGACTCAATCAATAAAAGACAGGTGGGTACTACAGATCCTTTCTTTTGGGTACCACCTGGAGTTCAAGAACATTCCAAGAAGGGATATATTCTTAAAGACAAAATATACACAGACAAAAAAGAAAATAAAACAAATGAATTTGATCCTGAAAGAGTTATTACAGGCCAACATAATAACAAAGGTTCCTCAAAGACAGAGGAGAACAGGGATCTATTCCAAGATCTTTTTTGGCTGAAAAAGCATCAGGAGGTTGTAGAGCAGTATTGGATCTAAGAACCGTAGATACCTACTGTAGCAACGGAATGACTCGTTATTCATTTTTTTACAAGTGGTCAAGAGGTTAAGACTGCAAATCAAGAATAGAGTGCCAGCATGGGATCTATCACTAGTACTGGATGTTCTCACAAAGCAGCCTTTGAATCTATAGATCAAATACCCTTGAAGTTGTTACATTGGAAGGTTGCATTTCTGATAGCTACTGTATTACATCAGCAAGGAGAGTGGGATAATTACAAGCCTTGTCTTGTAAAGAACCATTTCTGGTCATCCACCAAGATAAAGCAGTGATGCAACAGTGTACCATTTCTTACCGAAAGTAGTTTTTCAATTTCATATAAACCAAGAAATTGTAATTCCTTCATTTTGCCGAAAACTGAGAAATAAGAAGGAAGAAAGATTGCATAATCTTGACGTAGTGAGTGCTTGAAAACCAATATCGAGAGGGTGCAAGAAATAAGAAAGTCAGATAGGCTGTTTATCATTTCAGAACAACCAACGACGGGGCAAGCAGCATCCAAAGCAACAATATCCAAATGGATTGTATGATATATCAGAAAATCATACGAAATCAAAGGACAAACTCCGCCGTTGAACTTAAAGGCACATTCAACAAGAGCAATGGCCACTTTGTGTGCATTCAAGGCACAAGCATCACCGGCATAAATCTGCAAAGCGGTAGTATGGTCTTCATTTAACACATTTATAAAGTATTACATATTGGACATTCAGGCATCAGCTGACGCAAGCTTTGGTCGAAAAGTCTGTAATAAAATAAAGTGGAAGACTGTAATAAATAAAATGGTTGAAACTGATATTGGCATTTGGGTTTTGATTTCCCACCCTAAATAATACTGCTGGGGTATGTCCCTATGGTGCCCACTGCCATGATGAACATGAAAGGAGAAAATGTAACCAACTTACTGTAATTTTCGTTTCCTGGAAACATGGCAGTGGGCACTGTTACCCTCCCTATGTATGCCTAATATATATCAGTTGTATATTTCAGCCATGGGAGAATCCAAAGACTATCTGCCAGTAGTGGCAGGGGCCTTTTATGGCCTCCAGTACCTGCAAGAATAGGATAGTAGTTCGGATAGTATGTTGGAGTACCTGGGTTTAATTCCACCAACCAAATTGTGATTACAGAATTTTCCTGTTGGTAACATAATTTCTTAATAGAATTAAAAAGTTCCAACTGCTTTTGTGGTAAACTTTGTAATCAGAAAGACTAACAACAATTATGCATGTACAACCCATATTGCACTTGTAGCCTTTTTATTGCTAGTCAAAGTGGAATTTGAGCATAAATGTATTTTAGAATTTACTTCTTTTTCTTCATTGTGACAGTTTCCTAAATAAGAAGTTTTTACTGAAATGAGATCAGGCAAATGATTAATTCTGCAAGACACTGTGGATCTGACAGATGACAATTAATCTATAGTAGTTATTTGCTTAGCCCAATCTGTAGCCTGGTAAAACCCACTTGAAGTGTCAAAGGAACATAATTTAGCAACATATTGTAAAGATTGTTTATTGCCCATGGGCTCCATGGTGCATTTGCAATAACTGTAAACTTCTCTCTAGAGAGCTGCCCAACTGTTTTCCTCCATAAAAATGCTTAGAGTCCAGCTAATGTGAAAATATAAACAGCATTTATCCATTTAGTACATTAGATAAGGAACAATGTCTCCAACTGAAAATGACACTAGATACTATCATACCCTATTATTATCCATTATTTATTTATCTTTTAGATATACCTTTGTTGTAATTCATTGTTCATAATACGACCAATAAAACCCACACAAGCAAGATCTCAAACTGTATTCCCCTCATTTTGAGTTAGAAGACAGATCTAAATGGATATCGCAGGCTTACCAGTTAGTCTCGTTCTGTTTCATTTCGATAATCTGTTGAGAAGATGCAGGTATACCAGTTAGCTGTGTCTTTACAGTGACTGGCCTGACTTAACTAAACCTGGACAGTAAATTGTGGAATTAAAAACGTCTGTGTGGTATTGTCATGAATTCTAATCAGCGGCGGATTTAAAGGTCCGCCGCCCCATGGCACTCGCCGGTGGTGGCTGGCTCCTTTGCTGCCGCCCTCCCTCTTTCCGAATCGCAGCGTCACCAACGTGATGTCACACGGCAACACAACGTCATGATGTAATTTGACGTCGAGACGTCACGTTGCAATTGCCAACGAGACGCTGTGTGACGTCACGTTGGTGACGTCCGCGCCATCATTTGATGCAGCGATTCGGCAGGAGGGCAGCAGCACGGAGGCGGACGCCACAGGTAAGTGCCTTCCCATCAGGCCCCATCAACCCGAGAGCGTGCCATCTGTATATAGGGACAGACATTTTTGCCGCCCCCCAATTTGGCGTCCTAGACCTGAGCCTATTGGGCCTAATGGGAAATCCACCACTGATTCTAATGTATATCAGCTGAAAAGTCCTTGGGATTCTTCACTAAATTGCAATAACGGCAATGGTATTTGGCTACTATCCCTCATGGTGTTATAATTTGGAATTGACATAGTGGATAACAAAATATTTTCAGAGACACCTAGGCCCAGATCCACAGAGCTCTGTTATTGACTTAACGATACACTAAGTTAAGTTAGAGCTTTGTTAAATGCTAACAGATAGCTTCGAAACTCAATAATGCAGCATTAACTATGAAGAATGTTAGTGCTAATAATATGTAAATATGGTTTTCCCACAAACAATACATATCCACAGAGCTCCGGCATAGTTACCGCAGGATTTAACATGTTAGTTATAGCAGCGCTAAAGGGGGCGCTACTCCCATCCAGACCCTGAAATAGGTCATGGAAATAGATATTTCCTGGATGTGTGTAAGACAAGAGTTAGGTAGGATTGAACTAACATATCGTTATTCACAGGGTTATCTCACTCTCCTGTTTTCTCTTTTTGAACTTGTATGTATGTATATCTTTATATAGCACCGACAGTGTACTCAGCGCTGCACAAAGACAATACAGTACAGGAAATTATAATAATACAATAAGCGCAGCAAAGTTAGACAATAGGAAAGGAAATCCCTGCCCCAGAGAGCTTACAATCTAAGTGTTATGTTGGGAGATTTACAGAGGCAGCAGGTGAGGGAATAAGTGTAGTATGTGGCAGTGCTTGGCCACAATGGTTGGTAGGAGGGACTGTGGGTGTGGGAGAGTAGCCAGGAGTGCAGGTTATTGGGATCTTCTTTTGCGATGTGAGTTTTAAGTTTGGTCAGTATTAAATTAGATAGGTTAACACCTGGCTGGCAGCAGAGTTGCGTAGTCGGTGTGGATGCACAGGTCGAGGCAGGCTGAAATCGAAGGTTACAGAGCAAAAAAACGAATATCAGCTCCAGAAGCAAAAAGGTAAGTGAAATCAAATAACAGTCCTTGACAAAGCGCCATAGTGGGCGTGAAACATGTGGGAGGAGGAGGTTTGTTTTTATGTAGTTTTCATTAAAGACTTTTTAACCTTCAAATCTGGTGAGTTCTCCAACTTCTTTTCATAGCAAGCGGTAGTCCACTCGATCATTTTTTGTTTCTGAAATAAAAGGTTAGTCGAGGTACTTACAATGGTCGGGGCGGGTTAATGACATGGGTAGTTGAGGGACATGCCCCGGGTCTGGTAACGTGAGAGACAAAAAGCATGAACACAGCAAGAAACTGGAACTTTGCTCGGCAACTTCCTGCTAACAGGGCTGTCCTTTTAAAGGAAGTTGCCAGGAGCAAAAAGGGACGATCCAGCCATAGAGGGAGATCAAGAGCAAAATCCCGAACAGGAATATGAAAACCCGGGAAAGGATTTTGCCAAACCTCATAAACACCTATTCAGGGTCTGTGTGGGAGTAACGCCGCCTTTGGGTAAGACAGGCTTAAGACCATGCTTTTTGAAGCTAACGGAAAGCAGTTCTAACTTCACCTGGCATTAAGCGTATGCTAATGAGATCACTAATGGCTCTTTTGCATATAATTAGCTTGTGGATTGCCGTTAACCTCAGGGAACATGACGCCTGTTACTGATTTTTATAACATGATCTTATGAGACCCGAGTACACAACCCTTTCTCGATCTATCCGTTCATTACATTTTCAGAAGAAACCCCCTTTTGAAGTCGATGTAGATTTTTTACTGAAATGGCCAGAAATTTCTGCTTTAGCATTTATGAAATTATCCCCTTAGTAGGCTTGCTCTGGTTTGAGAGAACAATGAGTGGGCCATTTAGCAATTCTTAAAAAGAATGGGGAGCTGTACGCTTATAATAAGTCTGTAATAAAACAAGTAGTGGTACAGTGAGTGTGGGTAAAGGGGTGATACTCCATACCTCCTTTGGCCAACCACTCACCAAAAGTGATGGACATCTTCTAATATTGAGACGGTACGCATATATAGTACGTATATAGAATAATCATAATTGGTATGGAATATACACTTGCTTAGAACATCAAATACTCGTTGGAGGAAGTAAATGCATTTAGCAGATAATCACTGAGGTTAAGGAGGTTAAGGAGTTGCATGAATTATGGAAGATATGTAGCCAAATACAGTCATTTTGTTGCAGCTGATTATGCAGGATCTTTTTCTTTGTCAAGTCGTATTGTCAGAAAAGCCTCAATATGGTCTACAGCAGAACAGAACGTTATGAACACATATTGCAAAATAACACCAGAGAACTGGAGCATGTTATATAAATTACAGTAATCTAAACTGTTTAATGTCTGCAAATATATATTGTCACTTATATAATGCAAAAAGACAACAAGATGTAACATCAGATACAATTTAGAATCATTTGGAATATAATTCACAGAAAATATCAATTGTTCTTTTTGACGATGAGGGTTTTTTGCTTTCATGCGATGGTTAGCATACTATTTCTTAGCTACTAATCGATCGATCTTCGCTCTTGCAATAGACATGTGCCTTAAGCTAAAAAAAAAAAATGTAGAGCTGGTCTCAGCTGCTCCAGCCAGTGGGTCGTTAACTCATAATGCGAAAGTAGCAAAGCAAAAAGCAGATACAACAGACTATCAGTCACCTGGATACCACATGTCCCATGGCCAATTATAAAACATTTACAGAAAAAATGATGATAGCAGAACAAAAAGAATAGTAGAATTAGAGACAAAATTAAGCATACTATACAGTACATTAATTGTTCTTAAGGATTTAATTGTGATGATGCAGTAGCTTTGTGAGGTTCTATTTCAGAAGTAGCCAACTTCAGTCCTCAAGGGCCACTAGCACGTCAGGTTAGTCAGGTTATCAGGATATCCCTGCTTCAACACAGGTGGATAGGCCATTGACTGAGCCACCGGTGCTGAAGCAGGGATATCCTCAATCTGACCTCTTGGCAGCCCTTGGAGTAGGCCACCCCTGTTCTATTTGCTTCATGGTAATGCATATTAGTTATGATTGAAAGATTTATTCTTAAGATAAGCAAAACAATGTTGGAGATGTACCAACCTTTTCAGGTTTCCTTCATGGCGTTTTTATTTTGCCGGAATTTCAGATGAAATAGAGACTGAAACTGAAAAAGTTGCCTAGTATTTCCAGGTTTAGGGATTTTCTGCTATATGTGCCCCAATTTTAGGGTTCTTCTATATTCACACGTACATAGATAAATTGCATATAGGATTACCTATTCTGCATAAAACAGCAGGCATGGATATTCTATCAGCAGTATGGGGCGCCTCACATGTTGTAATCTACCTTCTTCCTTTCCCGAAGTCTTAAACACTTCATTAGAGCAATTCAAGTACAGTGTGTGGTCAATACAATGTACATAAAACCAGAGACATAACATAAAACACAGACAAAGCTCAGTGCACATCCAGAAAAACTTATATACGGTACAGTGCCTAAATATACATGTATAAATAACTAATAAATTTATTAGTTATTTATACATGTATATTTAGGCACTGTACCGTATATAAGTTTTTCTGGATGTGCACTGAGCTTTGTCTGTGTTTTATGTTATGTCTCTGGTTTTAAATACATATTGCCATGCTCAGTAGCACTCCTCTGTGAAACTTATATGCTTATATATATGTTGTGGGTATTTTGGGGGTTCAATTTGAGCTTGTAGGTGTTCTATATGTTTTACAATACAATGTACAATTATATTGCAATAGAATGCTATATAATAGAAAACCCTAACGATCCCTACTTAAAACTGAGTTCACAATCCCACATTCTCATGTAGAGTGTAACGTGTGCTCACCACAGACAGGACAGGACCGCGAGGCTGAGGTGGGGATTAGAAATAACCGACCTCTCCAGCCGCGTGAGCGCGTCCGGAGTGCAGAGTAGTAGTCGTAGCTGGGTCGGGCTTGAAGAGGTGAAGATCATCGTATGTAGTAGCCGTGGTCAGGGGTTGGAGAGAGGAGGATCGTAGTATATACTTACCGTGGTCAGGGGTTGGAGGGATCCGGTAGTCGTATTAGGTAGCCGGGGTCCAGGAGCGTAGATGGTAGAAGTCCAATAGCAAACCGAGTGCAGGGGTCAGAGAGAAAGTCGGGGTCCAGGTACGAGCCAAGGTCAAAACAGGAGCAAAGGAACAGGAGCAATGAATACAAAGCAACAGGACAGGGAGACAAGGTAGGAGGTAAGCAGGAGCAATGAATACAATGAATGAGTAAGGAGGTAAAGCAATGAATGAGTAAGCAATGAATGAGAAAGGAGGAACAGGAGCAATGAATTCAAAGCAACAGGACAGGGAGACAAGGTAGGAGGTAAGCACTTGCCAGCCAGAGGGCTGGTTGAGCATATAAAGGAGGTTAGGCCAATGAGCTGCAGGCTGGTATAGGACGTACTGCCTACTAGGTAGCAGCCGCCCAATGGTAGACGGGGGAAGAGTTTGGCCGCAGGTGCAGGTGATCCGAGATCAGTGGGGATTAACCCCTCATGTGCTGTGCTTGCCACGGCGTGACGCGTCGCCCGTGTCCTTGCAGGGCGGGATGCGGGGGCGGGGTCTAAGACCAAGCCTGGAGTGCTGCATAGTCGGACTTCACGGCGTGTAGCCCGTGTCATCACGGGGGCGGGGCCTAAGCCCGAGCCTGGGGGAATCCCTGTATCTGGTGGCAGGGCGCGTGTGGGTAGCCTGCAGCGCAACACCCGTGTCACCACGGGGGCGGGACCTGCCGCCGATCCTAACATAGAGTACATCAGCCATTTATTTACCAGACAGCCATTGTGAGTATAGTGTAAAAACGAACAGTACAGTCTACTTTTTGGCCCATCTTTAAGATGTATTCATGGTTTTAATAATATGGGTATATGAGCGTTTATCGGCAGCATTAATATTGGGGTGTTTTAAAAAATATATATATATATATATATGTTCTATATTCCAAATTTAGTAATATCCTTGAGTGCTTATGTAGGTCTTTTTTGTTGTTGTAAATATTTATCCACATAAAGTGTAAAAACTGTGAACAGAGAGTTAGTAAAGGCTTAGTGGGCAGATTCCTGGGGAGTTGGGTGCCTGTTGCACGCACTTAATGTAGATGTATTTGATACAGTACATATACATAAATACATTGAAAGGCTCTGAGGGCGTAAAGAGGTCAAGGCCTCGCTCAGGGTGCTGGCTTCGGAGGGAGGGCGTGCTGAGGTGCGTGCGGCCGTCCGACACAATGTATTTAAAGTGAACTGTGGTTGTCAGGGTAGCAGCCGCCCTGTCTCCGAAGTAGGGAGTTGACGCTGGCTACAGTTTCAATAAACAAGCCAGGTTGTTTTTTGAAGCTGCAGCAGCGTCACTGGGACCTCGGCAGCCAATGAAATCATTCTTGAGAATGGTTTGAAGACAGCAACTTCGATCCCTAACCTCAGGTCTGTAGCCCCTGCCCGCCTCCTCAACTCCTGAAAGAGTCTGCTGGGGAGGATGAACACACATCGCCCAGCAGACTGCCGCCCGCCCTCGTGAACGCCCGCCCTTCAACTCCTGCCTCTGGCACCCTGAACGAGGCCTAACTCTCTCACTGTTCCAGGTCCAGGAGTCCAGACCCTATCTTTCAGGTCTGCATGGGTGTTCCAATCAAAGGTTCATAAGACACCGCAGCCTCCTTGTCTCATTGTTCCCCAGCCTGTTAGGAAGCACGTTCCCCAGCCTATTAAGAAGCAGGTTCCTGAGCCTGCTAGGAAGCAGGTTCCTGAGCCTGCTAGGAAGCAGGTTCCCCAGCCTGCTAGGAAGCAGGTTCCTCCGCCTGCTAGGAATCAGGTCCCCCAACCTGCTAGGAAGCAGGTTCCCCCGCCTGCAAGGAAGTATGTTCCCCAGCCTGCAATGAAGCAGGTTCCCTAGCCTGCTTGGAAGCAGGTTCGCCAGCCTGATTGGAAGCAAGTTCCCCAGCCTGCTAGGAAGCAGGTTCCCCAGCCTGCTTGGAAGCAGGTTCCCCAGCCTGCTAGGAAGCAGGTTCCCCAGCCTGCTTGGAAGCAGGTTCCCCAGCCTGCTAGGAAGCAGGTTCCACAACTTGCTAGGAAGCAGGGATTCAGTTCCCAGAAGGATTTCCTGTGGATAACTGGCACTCACATCAAGCACCAACGATAAGGACATTCTATGTTGTTACACTTGATTCAGCAGTGTTTTTATACCCTTTTTTCCCCATCCATGGAATATACAGTAGGACTCTTTATTTGAAAGTATGTGCTGTGTGGACTCCTCATTAACTCTACAGTACCTTGAAGGCCAATCTGTCACTGGCTGTAAACTCAGTCGCACCATTTCCAACAATTGTGCTAGTATTTTATTATTAGAAATATCATACTTTGCTTGATAAAGGATACTAGAAATGTAAATCTATGTAATGAGCCACCATATCTGCAGGAAAGTTATTGCAGGGGCACAATTTAATAATGAAAGTATTTTTTTTTATTTTTTGAATTGCTGTTTCCATCATATTTTTTTTTTCTTTTTTTAATCTGAGGCGCCATTTAGGAGATGTAAGCGTTTGAAATATTAAGTGTTTGGGATATCAAAATGCAGCTCTCCCCAGTCCAGTTTGACATTACCATGCTGACCTTAGACACTAAAGATCAAGGGTATAATGATTTTGAATGCAATTTTTCTCTCAAAGGGCAGGACATGCTCAGTGGGCAAGATACTAACATTATGAGTTTATTAGGCTTCTGGGGGGATTGCTGTTTGCATCACTTTATGGGTTTCCAGGAAAAGGTCAAACACTGTCTGCTAAGAGACAGCGCTACCTACACATCGAATGACTTTGCAGGTCTCTGGTAAGAGGCTTAGTGAAAGGGGTGGTGGAATTTTGTATTATCAGACAGGTTTTAAAGCTATAAAGCGCAAAACATTGCAAACAGAGCTTTAAATGTCAACATCAGTTATTGGTCTCTACTAACCTCTAAAAGCAAGCCACCCTCAAACAAGCTAAACACGTGACATGACAGTCACGTAGCGGGGTGCCTCACGACTAGAGGTCCCCGATCAGTGCCCAAAACTTTGGGTATCTACTGCCACCAGAGCCCTTAAGGGTAGGCTCAGCCCCATACTATTCACTTAGGGCTACCTGAGACACAGGTTGTACTAGCCACACACAGGGAGTATAATAAGTTTTAGGTTTATTATATGGGGACACAGCCGTGATTCCAACACATAGGACAGATATAAAATACAGGAAAATAGCATGGGGGGGGGATGGAAGGGATACTCAGAGTGTAATCACAGTGTCACGGGATGACCAGGACTTATACTAGGGATCAGTATCGCCAGACAGAAACTAGAGAGTTTATAAAATCAATTTATTGGAAAAATATATCCACAACAGTACATATACACAGACAACACTCATATTAACTGGCGGGTAACTAGGAGCACCCTATAACCTAGGTGCGGGGACCCCCGTTAGGACGTTTCCCCTGTTCTGCTCCCACCCTTTGCTGAAGCAGTTACCGCTTCAGAAGACCAGATCACAGACCAACTGACACTCGGGTGCTCAGAATTCTGAGACCTCCAACTGCCACTAACTGACTGGCTGGCTGTAACTGGCTGGGATTGTCTGGCACTCCCTCAGCCATAGTGCCATCAGTGCCTAACTGCTCCCCTTTTACCTCATGCAACCTAACCTGAGTTAAGGGAAAGGTCGCAGGCAATCTTAGAAATTTTTCTGCTGAAACACAGTGAAACCCCTGGTCCCTGAACTGCTGGAATTAAGTAAAATACATACAAATATACATAACACATAATACAATACCAATGTATTATTGACAGGTAGGCGTAATGTCAGACATAACTTTTATTAACAGCAGCCATATTTACCCCTACCGTCACACACAGTCCTTGTGATAGCTCCAGAGAAGCCTGAAAAGTTCAACAAACCCACCCCCCAGGCCTTCTTCCCAGCAGTTCCACAGAATAAATACTGAGAAGTGACTAATAGCCTAATGGGCTACTTGCTTAGTATAGTTGGGATCATTACTTGCCACTGCTGTATGCTCCAGAAATGCCTCTGGAGGCTGCCACAGCTTGACACTCCAGGCAGTGTTCCTTGAAGTGATGAGGGGTGGTTGGTCTCCTGTGCACCAGTGCTTCAATCGTTCCCTGGGGGTCTCCCTCTGATGTGGCTCACCCCTATGATCCAGCACTCCAAATAGCTCCGGCCGACACTGCACACACAGGATGCAGCTCCATCGAACGCTCCAGACCCCTGCACTGGGCCTCCTTTGTTCCCTTCTGCTTATTCCCTGTCAGCTCTTTCTTTACAGATGCCCTGCCAGTCCCCTGTCAGCACAAATGATTTGCCATGGGTGGGTGGTTAGTCCTACTGGGAGGGTTGCGGGAGGAGTTAACATGTTCATTACTACCGCTAAGGTAATATGTCCTTTGGAAAATGTTGGGTTGAGATGAATAAGCTTTTTAGCCCTATGTGGATTCTTGTAGCAAAACACTGTAATGTCGTCCAGGACCTCTAGTTCATAAAATAAAATTCATTGAGTGAATGAATGAACCACTCCCGCTACCCACCCGGTAGGTCTAAACACCCACCACGTGCCAAATACCACCTTCACCCACCCCGTCTGCCCTCAATAAACATTAAAATACAATACAACAATAAATACTATCCAATACACCCATTGATTTCCAGTGTGGTTACCTATGCCCTCAATAGGAGCAAAGATAACCCCAATGGCAATGAATGGGCACCCTGCTACCCACCCCCTCTACCCCTAACAACCCCCCGCCCCTCCCCCACACACACACATACAGTACAGTAATGGGAAAAATCCCTATTATCCAGATCTGTATAATAGCGCTTTTGCCGATTAAAAATAAAACATTACCCAGCCAGCATACAGTATAGTAAATTAAAGTTATACTGCCCCTGCCAGGATGAAGGCCACTCTCAGAGATTTCACAAGTAAACACGTAGCCCGGAGGACGTGGCCAAAACCTGTAGTCTCCGGGTCAAACCCAGAGTGATGACAACCCTGGCCATAAAACACCTTGCAGTCAACACCTGTAATTTGTCTTCCGGGGGCCAGAAGTGTCTTATGAAATAGTTCTCTTTAGTAAATATGGGCCACAATGTCAAGCATAGAAAGAAAATTATAGTTAAATTCAGGGCCAGCTTGTAATTTTGTGGGGCTCGGTGCAGAGAGTTTCTCTGGGCCTGGTTGTAACGCGTAGCTAATCACAAACGATGCATGACCGTGGTGCTGAGGTAGGGAATTGATTAACGCCAACCTACAGCCACGCAGGCGCGCCTAGGATGTAGATTGGTCGTGCAAGCCAGGTCAGTATTATAGAAGTGAGAATAGTTGTAAGTACTTGCCAGGTCAGGAGTGGAGAGCTGCAGATCGTCAGGGTGCGTAGCAAAGTCCAGGATTGGAAAGTAGTGGATCGTCGGGGTATATCGCCAGGTTCAGGATAGGAGAATGTCGGATCGTTGGAGTACTAAGCCAAGGTCTGGACTGGAGACGGGAGAATGGTCGTTCGTAACCGGATCAGGAGAGTTGCGGAGTCGAAGGAGAGAAGCAGGGTCAGGCAACAAGAAGTTAACAGGCATGACTAGACTATGCTCAGCAATGAGAGTTTGCAGCAGGAAGGTATATATAGGAAGACCCTCCAATAGCAAGCCAGGGCGGAAACAAGAAGTAAAATCCAATAGGCTGCTGGTGCACACAGGTGTGCCCTATGATGCAGCCTGATCAGGAATGGAGGCGGGCAGATCGCTCGCCGATTCGCGCGTGTCACGGAGGTCAGGGGGCGGAGCCTAGAACATGTGTCACTCCCACACCGGTCCTGTTCATAATCAGAGTGGGGCGGAGCTTGGAACGAGCACCCGTCGTGCGCCAGAGCGGGGGGCAGAGTCAGAAACCATGGACGGAGAGTTAGACCCTTCACCCTCCATCTTCACCCTCCTATTCCAGGGGTCTCAGCAAGCTCTCGAACAAATCCATGATACAAAACATCAACGGCCTCAGGTAAAGTCCAGAGTCCTTTTCTTCTTTCTTTATCTTAATCTGTTAATTGTAATCCATTTGGGGGTCTTTTTTCTTCTTCTGTATCTGTATCTTAATCTTCTGTATCTTCATCTTCATCCATATTCATCTGTAACACCATTGTAATCCTATTGGGGAGGAGGTCTTCACTCTCCAGCTTCTTGCCATCAAATGAGACTGCACAGGCTTTTATTACGGCCTGTGATGTCACATTTGAGTGGCAAATGGTTTCCACGCCATCTGGTTGGCTGGGATAACCATGTGACAATTTTTTTTTTTTAGATTGTTACGTCATGTCAAGGGAGGGACGCCAGCCAATCAGAAAGGCTGTGCTTCCTTTAACATGATGTCACCAAACCCACATGGCCTCAGTCACATGTTTTTTCAGCAATCAGATTGTGAGATGTATATCCCAAATCTGATTGGTTGTAGTAGACCATGTAACTCCATTTGTATGAAGTCACATCCTTTCCAAAAATGGACTTATTCACATGGTCAGAAACCCACGGGGACCACCCGAGGACACCCGGACACCCACGGGAACCACCCGAGCCTCTTGTATTAATGCTGTGCAGAAAAAAAAAATGCTTTAACGCATGTCTCCATCTCTTTTGCGCCAGCCTTTAGCTGGTGAAAAGGAACGGTGAGCTTTTACAGTACGATAAACTTATCACTGCTTTGTGAATAGCAGTTACTGGCAAGAAAACGGCGGGTTTGCCATTTTTGGTCTTATGGAACGACTTTTTTTTCACTGACTGTTTATGGGTGATAAAAAGACAAAATAGCGCGATACAGCACTGTTTTGTAAATAGCAGAGCAGGCAGTATTGCATTATAAAGGTATTTATCGTACTTAAAACCACTTATCATTGCTTCGTAAATGAGCCCCTATGAATTATATTGAAAATAATATTATAGGTGCAATTTATTTTATATTTACATACATGTTTTTCTTGCTCCTTTTTTCTTTTGGGCTACTTATTCCTGTTGAGCACTGCTATATCATTTGTTGTTAACTTGTTAGTATTGGCAGTGCTGTTTTGTATAGGCAGTAGCCTTCACTTTATTCAGCCTAATATTAATTCTTTTTATGCTCATTAAGCTCAGAGTAGTAGAAAACAGCTCAAATCAATTGAATCATTACGTGATTCTAAAAAATGGAGAGAATACACATGAAATGGATTTTCTTCTGGTTCAAATGATTTGGCTACAATCAATTACTTGTATGTGGAACAAAGGAGACTTAATTCTAACATATTATGGAATGAGCATTGCTGTTCCAATAATTATCTGATTTATTAGGTTGGCCTAGAATGATATATTTTTTATTATTGTTATATCTCTTTGAACCAGAACTCCAAAGGGACTTTAATCACAGTTTGCATCCCCTATGAATAAACCTCCGATGATACAGAGACAAGGTTATCATGTTACAGATCTCTAAATGCTAAATCAATGATGATTACAGCTCTTGTCATCCAACTTCTGGAAGAGAACATTTTAAAAGCACATTTTAAACAGTCTGTAAAGTTTGAGGGTAATATTGTAGGAAACCTTAGAAATGGACAGTGCTTTTGCGTGATGATGCAGAAGCCGGTTCTTAACCTCTAGCCTGCCAGGCTGCCACACATACTGTTTATGTGGGGAAATTAAAATGAAAGCAGTGTTAAAAAATCCAAAGGTCATTGTCATCCCTTAAATGTTTTTATTTCGTTACTTTTCTTGCTGCCCCAGTCAGGAGTTTGGACAGGGGTGCTCAACTCCAGTCCTCAAGCCCACTACTTCCCCCACCCCCGGCCCCCCCAACAGATATCCCTCTTTCAGCAAAGGTTCCTAGATCAGTCCCTGCTGAGCCTCTGAGCCACCTGTGCGGATGCTTGTATATACTGAAAACCTCACCTGTTGGGGAGGGGGGGAGGATTGATGGCTGGAGTTGAGCACCCCTGAGTTAAAGTGTGCTAGATGCTGGCTGCATTCCACCCATATAATTATTTGGTAGTGTCCCAATACTATTTAATGTGTATCTGCTTTCCATGTGGAACCCTGATTAAAACTGTTGAGTTGTACACCATTTGCTTTCTATTACAGAAAATTCAATTGTAATGAGTTTTTCTTTTAACATGCTTCTATAAAGGGTGTCTCTACCTTACCTGGAAAACCTCCATCTGCGCGTCATGTATTTACGGATATATTGTACATTGGGCTTTACAGTTAGTCACAAATTCCCAATGGTAACTTCACTAGTCACCCTTACTGCATACTGTACAGCAAATCCTTAGGCACAAGGCAAATGCAGTGTGTTTATTTTATGACGTGTATCTGGTCGGTAGAGGTGAGTGTACAGCACTTTTCTAATGATTATTTAACTTTGTGGAAAGAGGAAACAGTTCCTAAGGACACATGCATATTATTTTCTAAATCCCACACATGCATTTTACATCGAGCAGTTCAAATATTTTCCATTATACAAAATAATGAATTCATATTGATTTGCTCTGTGTCTAGCGCATACTTTGAAACAATGACACTGTGTAAATAAATATTTATATATGAGACACTGTTCTGTTTAGAACCTACACAATTAGTTTTGAATAAAAAAAAAACAATAAATGATACTGTAGCTTCATGTTCAAACCAGTTTGTTGGTCAAGGTGACTGTTCTTCTAACTACAGCTCAACCCCCTTATAACGCTGTGCTTGGGGTCCAAAGAATCACATTGCGCTATAAGCGGATCGCGTTAGAAATAATGTATAATCTTATGCATTGTACAATAAACTATTTAAGTTACGAATAATCGTGTTGTAAAGTATGCATAAATACGAAAATTGGGAGCCACCCTTGCACCGCGTTATAAGCGGATTCGCGTTGTAACGGATCGCGCTATAACGGGGTTGAGCTGAACTTTGTTGCTATAAGTGTTTAAATCCACCTATTTAGTCAAGGGGGTCAGAGCATCAACAATCAAACAGAACATGCATGCACAAAACACAAACACTTTAATGACAATTGCATAAACATTTATTACAGTATGTTATGTACACATATGACTCACCAACAGAATAAAAACAACCATGTTACTATGTAATTTGTGTATTTAAAGGGAGGTGGGGAGGAATAAATTAGGGAGAGATGCCTATGCTGAAAAAGAAGCCCACCTGAGATACCCGCTGAGATATGCTAATGGCTATGCATAGTAAACACATACCACATTTCCTTAATGGCTGTCCATAACTATATTGAGTTGACAAGACTAAGGGAACTAGTAACTGGAATGGTGTACTGGTGTCAGACCCAACAGAATTAGAGCCTTTGATAATGATTGTAACCTTGAAAGGACTTCAAGCCTAAAGTAGTATCTGTACTGAGGCCAGGTGCTATTAAAAAGCACATAAAATGAAAGTAATATACTGTAATAAAGTGACCTGGTGACTTGAGTTAGTACTTCTAATCTTATAAAGGATAAAGACAGTGGGCCATACTTACTAAGCAGTGTTCTGCTATAAGGCACCTTTGGTGCTGGAGTACATTGTATCTTAGTCAAATAAATGGACTGTAAGGCCAGAAATAGTCAGTACTGCTTATTAGATATGATTCTCTATCCAAGAAGCGGGTAAAGTTTTTTGTTCATGTAACCCTCCCTGCTCGAAGCTAAAGGAGTTTTCATCGAGTTGAACTATATACATGACATGGCTCTGTCTGTCAGACCTGTTCAGGCTGCTATGTCCATGTAGGCTGGGTGAGGAGATGCAGATAGAATAAGGATGGGCGCCAGGAACATTTATAGTACAAAAAAAAAAGCTTTATTCACATCCGTTTATAAGGCTCGCCATACAAGGACAAACTTCACGTCAGACATATTAACAGATGGCAAATCATGAAGTTACTCTGTGCTTGTTCCCCTGGTCCTCCTATGCTGGAGAGGTACTTATGCTTGTTTCTCTTCATATTGGTTAGATTTGCAATCTCCTGCTTAGCATCAATAGTTCCCCATCTCAAGTGGGCACCGGCTGGGAATTCACTCTGCTTTCTGGGGTCAGTATCTCCTTACTGTGTACTGCATACTTCGTCCATGCGTATTGGATTATGAATTTACCAAGGACCTGCCAGTGAGGCAGATCCGATTATGCTTCGGAGCTACTACTCTGAGAATTCAGAATGTGTGTGGACCGTATTTGGTCTAATAAACAGAGGATTGGATTTTTACTGGTGCTCCCATCTCTAATCATTACCCGTGGAGACTATGATGGCAGATACAATAGATATCTTTACAAAAAGGTTAGCCCAGAGGTCGCGAACTCCAGAGTGGAGCAGGGTGGTGGAAGAGGATGGCGACTCGCTAGAGTGGAACAGAGCAGAGCGGCAGAGGAGTTGGATGGTTGCAGTTCCTGACTCCACTCCCTAGGTCCTCTGCACCCCCTTTAAAAAATCTTGTGCCCCCCAGTTTGCGCACCCCTGCTGTAGTAGATTATGTTGAAAAAAGACACATGTCCATCAAGTTCAAACTATGTCAAATTTAGATGACAGATACTTATCCTATATTTGTGTTTATAGTATATTGATCCAGGAGGAAGGCAAACAAAAATCCCAACTGAAACATCATCCAATGATGTCTTATAAGGGGAAAAATAAATTCCTTCCTGACTCAAATAATGGCAATTTGTTCTCAAACGTAGAAGAGCGCAGATATCAGTGCAATACATGTAATAAAGTTAATAAAAAGACAACATAGTGCAATAAAGTTTGTTTTTTAAATGAATTGAATGTGTTGGAAGAAAGTCTTTGAAGTGGGAACTCAAATTATCCCAAAATAAATCAGGCAACTCCAAAACTGTGGCAAATGATGGAAATACAGGTGAGTGATGTTCCCCGGTATGGTTTGGTATTCTGGCTCTGGTTTAGCGTAGTTCCCAGTCTAACGTGGTACAGACATGGCGACGTCAGTAGCAAAGTGAAGTTATAACATAGAAAGCCAACATAGTGTAATCCAGTCGGATAAATACAGCTTTGTAAGTAAATATATCAAATCAACACTTACACAGGGTCATAAGTTATAAGGCACATACA
Source organism: Ascaphus truei (assembly GCF_040206685.1). Classification (NCBI taxonomy): domain Eukaryota; kingdom Metazoa; phylum Chordata; class Amphibia; order Anura; family Ascaphidae; genus Ascaphus; species Ascaphus truei. Next base: position 17,850,161 of record NC_134501.1, read on the forward strand.
ATTTGGTGTGTATCAGATGAGGTACTCTCACCGCAGCCCCGTGTAGAAACTCTCTATTGCGTCACTTCCGGCTGTGACGTACTTCTGGTCCCGGATGAAGGAGGGTCCCAGTTGGATCGTGAGGGCAAATGAAAGTCCTAGAGGCACACCAGCAACAACGACTCTACACGTTTTAGTTTGGATAGCTGAGAGAGAGAGAGATTCATTAATGATAGATAAATCAATAGCATGTTCTAATAACAGTAAAAATGTTAAAAAGACATAATTGCAAAGCTATGAAAGGTTAGAAGAGGTAGAAGAGCTAAAAAGCCAGGTTAAGTAGATAGTGGGAGAAATGTGGCAGGGTAGGCTTACTGTATATTAAAGAAATGCTCCAACGTCTAAGTCTGAATTTAGACCACCTGGACTCATGGACTTCAGTCTATGAATCCAGAAAGTCTCCCTTTGGGCTAAATCTTTAGCTCTGTTTCCACCCCTCCAGTGTAGCGTTACATGTTCAATCCCTCTGAAGGTGAATTCCCCAAGATTGGAGTTATGATGAATTTCAAAGTGTTTAGGAACACTATGAGTTTGTAGCTTCCTACTTATGTTTCCTATATGTTCTAGGACTCTCAGCTTCAGGGGTCGTGTTGTCCGACCCATGTATCGTAGCCCACAGGGAAATTCAAGCAAATAAATAACATGATCCATTATACAATTGATGAAATGGATCATATCAGATGTCTCACCTGTCACATTTGATCTAAAAGTAATTTTGTCTTTAGACCCGAATTCACAAGCCTTTCAGCTTCCACATGTATAAAAACCTTTTGGGGACTTCAACCAATTTTTATCTTTTTTCTCCGTGTTTAAAACTTTAAAGTACTTGGAGCCAACTTACTCTTAAGATTATTGGCTCTCTTAAAAATGAGAAACAAAATAAGAAACAAAGAAGTCCAGAGCAACATCCAATGTGACAAAAATGTTGGGGGATTTCTGAGAGCTTGCTGGTATCTGTGTGTTTGCTCTCTTAAAAATTGCTCTCTTAAAAATGACCTTTGGATGGTCTTCGATTTCATCACCCAATATAGGGTAATTTTTTTATGTGCCATGTTTGGCTATCGCATTTTTTATTTTGGCTGCCTCACTGGGTGATGAAAGTTGTTTGAAAATCTTTTTTAGACAGACGTGTTTCAACATTGGTGTTAGTCGGATGTATTAGACTACTTCTATCTAATTCATGTGTCTTTTTCACTGCTTCACTAATGACTTTTTCATGATAGTTTTTTGTCTCTGAATTTCTGAATAAGGATTTCTGACTGTTCTTCATAGGTAGCTTTCTCTGAGCAATTCCTTATATTCATCTTAGTTATCCATATTGTATATTCGATATCCATTTAGGATGGTGACAACTAGTATTTAAAATATAATTGTTTTCATCTACTTATTTGAAGAAAGTCTTAGTTTTTAATTGCTGATCTTCTATGTAGATCACCAAATCTAAAAATTCTATTTTCGTTTTGTCATATTGTGAGGTAAATTTCAAATTCAAATTGTTCTGATTTTATATATTGAAGAAATCTATTTAATCCTAATTCGTCCCCTTTCCACATTAAAAACACATTGTCAATATATCTCCTCCAGAGGACCAGGTTCGCACTGAATTAATGGTCGGACCAATTGAAGTCCTCTTCCCAAATACCCATGAACACATATGCGTAACTCGGTGTCTATTGCCGTTCCACAAATCTGTAGGTAAAATTCCAAATCGAACCAGAAGAAATTATGGGTAAGAATAAATTGTTGGAGGGAATACAATTTATTCTTACCCATAATTTCTGTGTTGAAGCTGGGATATCCTGAAAACCTGACCTATTGGTAGTTCTTGAGGTCTGGAGTTGGCTACCCCTGGGTTAGACATCTTTTTTTAGAAGTGAACGCTATACAGGGATATACCAACTAAGTAAACATGGTAAGGATGTTGATCCAGGGAGAAATCTGATTGCGAATATTTTTGCCCTTATGAAACATCATTGGATGATGTTTCAGTTGGGTTTTTTTGTTTGCCTTCCTCCTGGATCAATATACTATAAATACAAATATAGGAAAAGTATCTGTCGTCTAAATTTAACATAGTTTGAACTTGCTGGCCATATGTCTTTTTTCAACGTCATCTACTACAGCAGGGGTGCGCAAACTTGAGGGCACAAGATTTTTTAAGGGGGGAGCAGAGGACCTCTGGAGTGGAGTCAGGAACTCCAACCATCCAACGCCTCTGCCACCCTGGTCAGTCCTGCTCTGTTCCACTCTAGCGGGCCGCCATCATCTTTTCCCGCTGCCGTCCTCTGTTGAGTTCCTCCTCTCCTGTGGTCCTCCACCAAAGCAAGGTAGGCATTTCTGGGGTGATGAGGAGAGGGAGAGAGGGAGAGAGGGAGAGAGAGATGGATGAGGGGGGGGCGGAGAGAGGATGAGCGGGAGAGGAAGCGGGTGAGAAGGGAGGTGGAGGAGGGGGAGGGTGAGATGGGGAAAGAGGAGGAGGAGGACATATAACATGTCATGTTATACTGTTTTCAAAAACATTGAAATAGGCAGGTATTTTTACATATTTGTATTCACATTTATATTGTATACCGATTAATAAAAAATAATTCCTGTGATTTGGGTAGAGGGGCCCAATTAATATCACGGATAAAAAGGGGGTCTCGGCATAAAAAGTTTGCTCACCCCTGTACTACAGTATTTAACTATGTAACGATCATCTCTACAGACCATAGATAATAAACAAAATAAAAACATTAGGGTTGATACAATATTGAAAAAAACAGATTTCAGAAAAAAACAGCTCAAATCCCTTAAACCGCTGAGCTTGGGGTCCAAAGAAACACATTGCGCTATAAGTGGATTGCGTTAGAAATAATGTACAATTGTATGCATTGTACAATAAAGTATTTAAGGCACCAATAATCGTGTTGTTAAGTATTCATAGATACAAAAATTGGGAGCCACGCTTGCATCGCGTTATAAGCGGATTCGCGTTGTAACGGATCGCGTTATAACGGGGTTGAGTTGTATATGTTTTTAAAACTAAAATAATAATTAAAAAAAAGTGAAAGAGTTTTCTATCTTATTTTAAACATTCAATATTTTTCGGTACATTTATATTATTACAGCTCTAATAGAAATTTTGTTTTGAAACATCTAAAAAAATGCACATTGCACAGAACACATTTCTGAATTTCAATAGTATGCTTTTGTGATCGTGTTAAATGAACTACCTTAATGTTATTTTATACTTCTGACAAAGAAAAGTGTGGTAGATTCACTGCCTAAGAACACATGGAAACCTGAACAAAAAACAGGAGGATTAGTCTCCTAAGATCAAAGTTGTATCATGGCAAGAAGATCACATTGAAAAGTTCAAAGCATTTCTGATTTTTTTCAGTGCAGTACATAACATCTACAATAAAAAATCATTTTCTAGTGTTTTGCATGCTAAAAGAAAAAAGAAAAGCAAAAAGCACTAATAGTTCTAATTTTATCTACTTCAAAATATCTATCAAATATTCTGTTAATGTATTATTCAATGACAAAAATGAAAGGGAGTAAATATATGCAGTTACATTGTAGATGAGGTTGGAAAAAGACATATTGTACAGTATGTCCATTGAGTTCATTTAATGTTAAATTTAGAAAACAGATACTTATCCTATATGTGTACTTACAGAATATTGATCAAGAGGAAATCAAACAAAAACCCCATTGACACATTATCTAATGATATCAGAACCAACAATAATACCATCCTAACCCTGTTACAGCTCAACCCCGTTATAACGCGATCCGTTACAACGCGAATCCGCTTATAACGCGATGAAAGCGTGGCTCCCAATTTTCATATTTATGAATTCTTTACAACACAATTATTGGTATCTTAAATACTTTATTGTAGAATGCATACAATTGTACATTATTTCGTGATAATATATATATAACGTGATCCGCTTATAACGCAATGTGATTCTTTGGACCCCAAGCACAGCGTTATAAGGGAGTTGAGCTGTACTAGTTTTAAATACTTGGGCATATGGTTTGACTCCCATTTAACATTTGGGATGTACATTGATACCCTGACATCCAAAACCTATGCCAAGCTATGTAGGTGTACTTTATAGGAACAAATCCTCCCTAAGTCTGCTGGTCAGAAAGGGTATCGCACAGCAGATGTTAATGACAATTATAGACTATGGGGACATAGTATATGGCTCGGCATCCCGAACCCAAGTTGGCAAACTTCATAACATCTACAATTCAATATGCCGTTTTGTCCTCCAATGCAAAATACAACACACATCACTGCGAAATGCTCAAAGAACTAGATCATCACTTGAGTCTAGGCGCAAAGTTAATCTTTCCTGTCTTGCCTTCAAAATATTTCTGGGAAAGCTACCCATCTATCTGCACAAGATCCTCAACACTACCACATCCAGCACTTATCATCTGAGATCTGACTCCAAAAGACTGTTCATGGTCCCATGGTTCAACAAAGTATCCGGACGCTCCTCCTTCTCTTACCGTGCACCCCAAAACTGAAACAATCTGCCGGAGACTCTCACAGCCGCCACCAGTCTAAGTTCTTTCAAAACTAAAGCTGTCTCACATTTTAATCTTGTCTGCACCCGTTACATACACCTACAACATATATTATCTCTTACTGTGCATGCAATGTCTTGTATATACAGCTCAACCCCATTGTAGCGCGATCCGCTATAATGTGGATCCGCTTATAACATGGTTTGAGCATGGACCCCGACTTAAAACATTTTTTTTTTCACACACTGCACATACTCACAGCACACTACACACACTCACAGCACCAGAACACACTGCACACACTCACAGCACACTGCACACACTCATAGCACACTGCATACACTGCACACACTCTGCACACTGCACACACTCACAGCACACTGCACACACTCACAGCACACTGCACACTCTCACAGAACACTGCACACACAGCACACTGTGCACACAGCACACTGCGCACACACCACACACCACACCACACACCACACCACACTCACACCACACTCACACCACACTCACACACCCCTCCAACTCCCCCACCCTACCTCTGGTGTCGGCTGCTGAGATCGGAGCAGAGCTGGCATCGGGAGGGGGGGTATCGGAGTGGAACTGGCATCAGGAGGGGGGGTGTCGGAGCGGAGCTAGCGGAGCTGACTGGGGGGTTGCTCGGACCGGGTCTGGCGGGGGGGGGGGGGTTGGAGCGGAGCTGGCGGGGGGGCGGAGCGTAGTTGGTGGGTCGAGCAGAGCTGGCTGGGGGGGGATCGGTGTGGACTACTGGGAGAAGTGAGGCTGCTAGGGCAAGTTACGGTGGCTGCTGTGGGACGTGTAGGACTGCCGGCCACCTCTTCCCTCCCTCCCCCCTCCTCCCGATCGGGAGTGCGGCAGCCATTTTAAAAAAAAATTAGTGCGACCTTGGTAATAGTGCGGTCAGATCGGGTGGCCCCCAAGGACCGCGCTATAACGGAGTTGGGCTGTATGTATAACCTTGCTCACTCAATGTAACTATGTATTTGTAACCATGTATCTGTCATCATAACTCTGTGCCCAGGACATACTTGAAAACTAGAGGTAACTCTCAATGTATTACTTCCTGGTAAAACATTTTATTAATAAATACATAATATCTCATAAGGGGAAAAATAACTTCCTCCCTGGATCAACATCCTTCCCATCTTTACTTATTTGGAATATCCCTGTATACTTTTCCTTTCTAAAAAGAGGTCCAACCTGATGATATCTTTTGGGAAGGAATTCATTCTGCTTCCTTGGTGACATCTACGTCCTACCCAAGTAATGCTGTGCTCCTGTGGATTGAGGAATATGAAAATGGAGACTTTTGAATGCCTGCACTCCAATACACATAAAGGAAAGTGCTAATAAAATGGGTGTAGGCCAGTAAGACTACGTGACATTGAAGATAACAAGTGTAGACACCAGCTATGAAACACCAATCCCACAAGTCACCAGTACCTCCAGTTACCAGTACTTCATTAGAATGTCCTGTTGAAAGGTAGATGAACTGCAAATTTGCTGATATAACAAGAACGCCATTCATTGGGCTATGATTAGTGAGCGCCTTTAGAGATATGCTTACTGGCTTAGAGCTATTAGAGCAGAGAACATTTTACAAACGTTATATATAATACATTGGTTGTCAAATCAGTTAGTGGTGTGTAAGAAAATGCAGTAAAAGTTCAGTTCTGAGAAAATGTTACTTATTTATTCCCTTGCTTAATTAAAATGACAAAATATAGGTTGTTCCCTTGTGTGTATTTTTGTCTTTTTGATTGATCTTCCCTCTTCTCCTGAGACGGGTTTGGTAGCATTACTATCTCAGTTATCAGCGTAGGTGATAGGAGAACACATCCCCCACATTTAAGTAATAAAGCATTACTCTATCACAAACAATAAACAATACATCTAGAAGTGAAAAGTGGTGTTTATAGCAATGTGTTGTAACTGTCACATGATGCACATAATTATGCAGCATATTACAGTACAGCAGCTGTGGAATATCACAAAGTATAAAAAAAACTGGCTGTATCTACAAGCACTGACCCAATGTAATTCCTTTATATGACATTTTGGGACAATAGGAGATTGCATAATATACAGATGCAGCGGCCGTTATTCAAACACTTCACGCGTTGTATACCTCGGAATACCCATGTCATGGCGCGCGATTTCTTCCAACCTTCCATATACTGTAGATATAATGAAGAAGCTTTTTGCAAAACACTTTAATAGTAGATGTGCATGAAAATGCTGTATATTTAAAAAGTCAACTTATAAGAATACATAATGTGAACAGATAACATTTGTGACAAATATATCTTTATATTTGTAATGCTGTCAAAACATGTTGGTTTCAGTATTAATTGCATACATATCAGACAGGATTAGCACTGTCTAGTCCAACTTCTTAAAAATAAAAATGGCTGGAAAATATTATTTAAGCAATTTTAGAAGATTAAAAGTAAATCATAAAAATGTCAAGCGACAAGACTTGGAGATAAATATGATTTGTCCTAAATTAGTTCAGTCAATTTTTATCCTTTTGCATCATTTGAGTCAATGTGAAGCATATAAAGTTTAAACTCGATACTGTTTATTAAAATCGTTCTAATCCTCTGCCGTACCCAAGAAGTGTAAGTAAGTTATTGTTACAAATGATGTTTTCCTTCATTTATATGATAAAATAACAGATCATATATCACAGGAAAGACATGACTGTGGGAACATTGAGTTAATTAATGATTGCCCTTAATCAAACAAAGTGCACACTACTTAAACCGTTTTGAAAGGGAGATGTACAGTATGAGTGTAAATATAACAGCGTAATAGCATCACAGCATCTATCAAAAGTCTAGTTTACCAACTGGATTTAATAATAATGGAAATGACTTTTCTTCGTCGCCAGCTGCGGTTCATAAACTTTAAGGGGTATTCATTAAATTGTGATGTGACGGGGCACTATGTCACGAATATTCTCATGGCAATCAATAGGAGATTCCGTGCGACTATGTATGTATTTATTTATATAGTGCTATCCATGTACATAGCGCTTTACAGCAGTACCATAATGTGACATAATGGGAATAAGCGTTTCATACAAAAAAGTAAACAGTAGTAAAAGGAGTTCCCTTCTGCCCCGGAGAGCATACAATTGCATAGGTTGGTAGGGAGAACTTGCAGAGACAGTAAGAAGGTGTTATAGTTAGCGTATGCAAGGTTTCATGGTAAATGAATAAGAGATGTATAGTATCAGCCAACTGAGCTACCCAATCGGCACTATCACAGTTTCACGAATAACCCCCAGTATCGTTTTATAGTGAGTTTGTAGTGATTTCTTAATCATCGCTGTCTCACACCCTGAAGAAAATGGGTAATTATGGTAGACATTCCATATAAATGGATACATTCTGGGCCATATAGTGTACTGTAATCTGCCATGAGATATCATCTGGTGTCACAAGACGCCGACTTTATGGCCCATTTACTTGTATACGCTTTAAGGCATCTTCTGTCTTATCACTGCCTCGTAGTAATGGACCTATACTGTATAACTTAGTAGACAAGGGGTGGCCAACTTCAGTCCTCAAGAGCCACCAACATGTCAGGTTTGAAGGATATCCCTGCTTCAGGTGGCTCAATCAGTGGCTTAGTCAACAACTGCATTATCTGCACTGAAGCAGGGATATCCTAAAAACCTAACCTGTTGGTGGCCTTCAAGACTGGAGTTGGCCAACCCGTGCAGTAGACAAACCGCTGCATTACAGTGGCTGCAGGTACAAATGTAGCCAACATTATTACAAACACTGGCGCACGATACAACGCACCAGCGGGAGAAGCGGCTATTGTTTTGAATAAGCTGTGACATACTAATCCACTCCCAGGCGCGTGCCAGCAGGTGCAATAATGTTGACAACATGTGTAACTCTTACTTGTACCATGCACACCCCAATATGTTTTGAGGGAAAAGGACAGCAGGTCCTACCCTACATAAAGCCACCAGGTGGAATCAGTGGAGCACACAAGTGAAGTGCAGATGTAGTAAACTTATTCTATTTGCTGCCGTGATAACACCATAAAACTCAGAATGTGACAGGCTTTCCATGGAATTGAACGATAATGTGTTTATGTATCCTGTGATACTGTATATCACAAGATATCCTGCTGGAATGGAAAATGAAATGTGACACAGCTGAAGGTTGGTGAGCCTATTGCCTTATTTTTTGGTCATGCACATACCACTGCTGCTTCTTCTAGAAACAGTTGTCCTAATAATGTGAATCAATAAATAAGGATACCTCTCTTTACTGAATCACATGTCAATCTGTCTGTTAATAGCAATCCTAATGGTTAATCTACCAGGAGAATTGCTTGCTACATGCTGCTTCACTTATTACTACTTGATGAGGTATATAATGAGGTATATAATGTATACATATTATTTTCAAAGATTGTGCTAGAATATCATATTTACTGTTCTCTGTGTATCTGAGCTACTCTGAAATTCCTTGGCAAGATGTGATAAGAAGGGATGTAGATGGATGTGACCTGCACATTCACCCTTACACCATGACATGCAGTGTACTGCGGAAGCATTTCCATGGAGTACGGGAAATCTGCCTCTTGTTGACATATGATGTGATTCAATCACCGACAGATCTGCCATGCGAGCGACGGTGGAATAAAAAAAACAGCCACTATAATTAGTCCATCAGATGCAGGAATCATTTAAAAAATATAAGAGCAATCCTCTTCTTGATGTTGACATTAGATAATGGACGTAGCACATTTTGATTGAGATGGTTGTGTTGTGTTTCTTAATTTGAATGTGTGTGCCTATAAGTGATTTTATAAACTCATTCAGTATGGGAGAATTAATAAAGATGTAAACAATTTAATTGGATGAGTGGTTGTTCTCTTCCCCCACTGGATTGCTTAGCAACCACATGGGAAGTGGGTTCATTATCATTTATTATAATAGGATATCACTGTGTTGCTCCTGATCTAGATTAACTTTTGGGAACTTCCATTTGTGCTGGCATCTTTCAGGTGCTTGAAATGTGACATTAGATGTAATTGGGTCATTTAGAGGAAACCATAAACCACAAGAATTACCCCTGCTATTAGCATCAAATATTTTCTTTTGAAGTGAAACTTCTTTAGTGGCACCTAGTCAATTTTGATGGAACAAAACTCCTTCATGGAGACGAAAATGTGAAACGGAAATGACGTCACGCTTTTAACGGCCGCCGCTCCCCCCACACGCCCGCTGTCACATGCGGCGGCGATAGCCGCTGGCGATGCTCCTAACGGCTGCCGCTTCCCCCACACACCCGCTGACATATGCCGCGCATGTGCAGTAGTGATGGCGCAGCTGACGGACGCCACGCATGCGCAGAAGCGGCTGGCATTACTCAGTTCTCCGGCGCACTTGCGCAGAGGCTTCTGGAGCTCGGCAGTGCGTCGTGCATGGGCAGCAGAGGAGAAGAGGACACGGAGCGCAGACCACCCACCCACACCGCCTTTGTCACACACACTGTCACACACACACAGTCACACACACACTGTCACTCACAAACACACACACACACACACACACACACACACACCTTCACACACTGTCACACACACACACACATATACACACACACACACACACACACACACACACAAAGAAGTTTCACTTACTATGCGCGTACACAGCACACAGCTTTTTTTTTAAATATATAATGTTACTGCACTTACAGGCAAATATAAATGAAGAGTGCATATTTGTTTAAACAACTGTTATATTTATATTGTAACGACATCTTAGAAAAGCTTGTGTGTGAAAAAGAGCCTGTGTTTCAAAATTAATCAAGACTCATTTGGGCACAAATCTACAAATATCTGTGAAAAGTTTGGTGCCCAACTATGGAACATATTCCGCTGCGAGAAGTGCCCCAGCCATGCGGAAACAGCTCTTTCCCCTCGGAAATGCAGGTCGCAAAGGCCTTGTCACATGTCCAGACGGTGTGAGAAAGGCTTGTTTAGAAGCGATTTCATACTTGCACATGTTGCTAAGTCGCTGGAATTCTAGTGGCGCCGCTAAGTCTAAAATGAAAATCGGGAGGTAATAGTCTCAAATGTTATCTTGCAACCCTAAGGCCGCGCTTATAGTGCTGGCGACAGCAACGCGACTGATGACGTCACCCATCGCCGTCGCCATTAGCGAAAGTTGTAATTTGATTTTTAGCGACGTTGCTGGCGACAAGGCCAGTGACATCACGAAGGGGGCAGGCAGCGCAACCTGATTGGTTTAGAGACAGTCACATGTGGCGACTGTCTCTAAAAAAATCAAATTTACCCGGCTTCAAAATTTTTGGTCGCTCCGTCGCTCCGTCGCCGTTGCCGTCGCGCTTACTATAAGTGCTTGCGACGGAGTCAATGTATTTGTTTCGGAGCTGCGTCACCATCGCAAGGCACTATAAGCGCAGCCTAAGGCTCCACCGCTCCCTCCACATCTCACACCACTCCACTTACTGTACCTCCACCACTCCTCCCACGCAGAGTCACTCTCTCCTCCCCATACTTTCACTCCTTCCATTCTCTCCTCTGTCCCACTTCACACAAACACACACAGACAACAATTAGGAAAATAAAACATTAACTGACTGTCAGACACACAGAAAAACACACAGTTCAACAATAAACCATCAAACTGACAATAAGACACTAAGGAAAAGACAAAATAGAAGACAAAATAAAAACTCACTCTGAAATCCCAATATTAATCACATCAAACACTAAACTACTTATAATCTCCAAAGCCCAGTCTGTCTCTCCCTAACTCACACCAGCACCGCCACATGCAGCTTAATATACTGTGGCTGATGCGTTATCTCACAATGTTATGGTAATTCTGCTTCCAAGCAAAACAAGGTCAAACCCGCACACATTTCCTGTTTATGCACACGGAGTGTCACTTATTAATAGACGCAATGTGATAGATGCGATTTGTGCTGGAGAATAAAGTACATTTCCAAACTTTAATCCGCTACTTATTGCCTTCTGATGCGGTATGGCGGGCGCTGAGATTTCTATCTCAAACCATCTGCTATGTAACAATCCTGTGTTATAATGTACTCAGCTAGATAGTATACAACTATTCTATAATATAGTACATTTAAACGTAATAAACAACTAAACGGCTGTTGAGCTTTCCATCAAAACTATTAACTCAGGAATATATATATATATATATAATAATAAAATAAATAGATGATACCGTTCTGTGGCTAACGAAATGCTTTTATTTGTGCGAGCTTTCGAGATACATTGATCTCTTCTTCCGGCGATGTTACAATGAATGAAGCAAGCAAAAGGTATACTTAAAAACAGTGTCTCTTGGAATGTTATCTGTGCTTGTCCTTCCCCCGGTGTGGATGTGTTATATGTCTAGAGGTGTCAAAAGGTTCCTGAAAGCAAGTGATGTAAGAGTGTGTATGTGTATCTGTGTGAATATAAATGAATGGAGAGCCCACAGTATATACAGTGCTTTACAAAAGGTGTGTGTGGAGTGGGAGTGGATATAAATGCTACTCGCCTAACACGGTACTGATACCTCTACATATATATATATATATATATATATATATATATATATATATATATATAAAAAATATCACTTGTGAGCACATTCACGTGTCTTAAACAGGTCTGCACCCCTGCCTTTCAACCATTATCACCTAGCATACAGTGCTCCCACTGCAGCAAGGGATTCTGGGAAATGACAAGCAAATGAGCACACAACGTGTCACCTTTTTGCCAGGAATATCCATTCACATGGAGCCCATTTAAGCTGATTCATCGCCGTTCACACAGCTTTTAAGCACAGCATGGATCTAGCAAAGCAAGTACAAACCACTCACAGACTTGTTTCAACCTTGATGGATATCATCAGTGTGAGGTTGGTTTATACTTGCTTTGAAATATTTCTAGGCTGGGTAGGTTTACCATATCACATTTTAATATTTATATATTTAAATATTTTCATTGTGAGGTTTATTTATTGACAACACTGTACTGTTTTCTGTTAATTTAAGCAACCTGTGCATCTTGTGGAAACACTTTGTATCACTGACGGCTTAGTTCCGGAATGGTTAGAAGGGGCAATGTATAACACTTCCTGTTAAATAGTTAAAATTAAACTGTTAATGTTTGAAGGTGTAAAACAAAAACACAATTTTTCAAGAGAGCTCACCTAAAATATATCCCAAGTGTTTTCGTTCGACTAGTTTAATAATTTGTAATAGTTGAATAAATACTATAATGGCAGAGAATGCTAATAATTGTGTAACTGCTGAGTCATATGTTAAATTAACATACATCTTAATTACTTAGCAGAAGGAGCTATTGATTCAAAGTATTCCAGATTATACTTTTTAACATTGGTAATTTCACACTACTTTATATTTTCAATTACCTTCCAAATTACTATGAATTTTAAATAGTTTCAATGGCTGAAATTACTTCTGTTTCAAGGAAAGTAAGACCATTTGTATTTAAATACTCTTTAAACAAGCAATCAAAGGCAATTAAATGAGATATCCTCCAGTGCTTACTGTCTATTACTAATTGAAGACCACATACTGTAGCTACAGGAAAATGTTTTAACCTGCACAGTCATTTTTACTGTACTGTATGTGTCATGATAGGATATACCTGTATGTGTCATGATTGGAGATACTGGTATGGCTTCTTAATAAATAATAATAATAGTTCTTCTATAGCGCTGCTAGTTTTACAGAGACATTTTGCAGGCAAAGGTCCCTGCTCCGTGGAGCTTACAATCTCTGTTTTTGGTGCCTGGGGCACTGGGAGATAAAGTGACTTGCCCAAGGTCACAAGGAGCCGACACCGGGAATTGAACCGGGTTCCCCTGCTTCAAACTCAGTGCCAGTCAGTGTCTTTACTCACTGAACAGCTCCTTCTTCCTTTATTTTTTCATGTTACTGATCAGCTTAAATGTATCTATGTAAAATGTAAAAAAAAGTGGGAACTTCCTATGGGAAAATAATGGATAACCTCAGGATAGGGTATGTTTGATGGTGGCAAGAGAGGTTTTGGATGGGTTCATAAATGGGTGACTAACTCAGGAAGTCACTTGATTGTCTGTGTCTGTATATATGTGTACAAATATACATACATAAGTATTTTATTATAATAACTTTATTTCATATAGCGCTTTTCTCCCAATGGGACTCAAAGCACGTCACAATTACAGTGTAGTGCACTGTACACAGCACATAGGAATATTTACAGACACACCTGCCCTGATGAGCTTACAATCTATGTTATTGGTGCACACAGGGAGATAAAGTGACTTGTCCAAGGTCCTGTAATCAAGAATTGAACCAGGTTACCAATTCAAACATAGTGTAATTCTTTAAAGAGTCAGTGTCTTTGCTCACTGATCTGCTCCATTTCCTTGCGATTAATGAAGTATTAGATAAAGGATTTAGTATGGATGTGAGAATTAATACATACCATTTACATTTAAATACATGTAACCGTTGACTGTGAGAGGTCAAACAGTCCTCATAAAAAAAAATGAGATACTACATAGTATTTGATCGCCAGGGAGGTGACTGACAGATTGACTCTTTTGGGTTTGTACTGGACTCAATTTGGTAAGGGGCCTAATATGACCATTATAACTGAAATAGATATATTTTCTATACTTAAGACATTTCCATTCTGTTACACTTGAATACCTATATTAAACCCCTGGCACAGTTAAAAGATGTTCTACTATGCCAAAAGCGATGTATGGAATTTTGATTGGCTTGAATCCCATCTGTATTCTGATTGCAGTATTTGATAAATGTCTATATCTACAGCTACATTTCATTTCCACTTTTAGTCAAAGTAAAAAAAAAACTAAAGTGAAAACTGTTTTTTTTTTTTAACATTGATTTGTTTTTAATAAAAAGTATGCAACAATTTGTTTGTTGGCAAAGAATGGGCTCTTAATACCATGTTATAGGAAGGAGGAGTGGGTACTAGGGATTTACTTAAAAATGACATCTTTAATTTGCCATCAGTGTCCAACGTTTCACCTGCAACAGCCTTTCACCTTGGCAATATAAAGATATAATTTTTAAGGACGTTTAAAGTACCCACTCCCCCTTCCTATTACTATGCTACAGGCACTGTTGCAGGCATTGCTGGAGTTAGTTACTATTTAACTACGTAAGGCCTCGTTCAGGGTGCTGGCTTCGGGGGCAGGGCGTGCTGACGTGCGTGCTGCCGTGAGCAACAAAGTATTCAATTTGAATACTTGTTGTCAGGGTAGCTACTGGCCTGCCTCCGAAGCCAGGAGTTGCTGCTGACGACAGCTTCAGTAAACGAAAATTTCGTTTCTTGGAGCTGAAGCAGCGTCACAGGGACCAAGGCAGCCAATGAAATCATTCTTCAGCTTGGATACTTTAACCCTGCGTCTGTAGCCCCGCCCCCTCCCCAACGCTGAAAAGTTTGCTGGGGGATAATCACATGTCGCCCAGCAAACTCCCAGCACTGCCTCCCGCACGCCCCCCCTCCGAGTCCTCAGCTGGCTCCCTGAACGAGCCCTAAGTCAGTACCGGAAATTACTTTTGCTTCTTGACTGATGCAGTATCACTAGATGTGTTCCACATGACCTTAGTGTCTCCGATGCAGCCCCTCCCCACCCCTTGAAACATACCCACAAATAAAACTTGCACACAATAAAAGTTCTGGTGGTTCAATTTTTGCGCCCTTTATTAAAATTCCATTAACAGAACAGTAAGTGCCAAAACCCTGCCAGAGTGCTCCCCCAACCAGTAAGGCCAGTGGTGCTCAACCATGGCCCGCGAAACCCACAAGAACCGCACAGCCCCAGCTTCTCAGATGACTCATTCTCAGCTTTGAGAATGGGCCCCAAGTATCCAAAGAAGAATGAGATCTGCCCACTCGCCAATAAATGCCACCACTAGGCAATTACTGTACCCACGGAGCCCCATCTGAGAAGGATACCTGCACTTATGCATCAAACAGCCCCCACATGTACAATTATTTTATTAGTAGTAGTAAATAACATGAATATAATATTTCTATGTGTGTAGCAAAAAAATAGGTATTTAACACTCCTTCCCCTGATTTTGTATGTATGTATGAAAATATATGTATATGTACTGTATGTATGTATATATGAGAAAAATAAGAACGTAAGTTCTGAGCGTCCCATGTGTTAGACTGTGAACCAGATCGCGACCTCACGTTTGTCCGTCGATGTAAACATGTTTCGTCACTGTTTAAGTGATAGGAAGTTTGCCAATGCCATTACGCGGATCTTGGAACGTGAGGTCGCGGTCTGGATCACTGTCTAATATGCAGGACACTTATAACTTATCCAAGGTCCGATGCAAGTGAGCGGAACCATGCTGGAAGGGACCCATCCCCATTTGAACAATATCTGATGTGTTTGGCTGGTGACTATGAGAATGTTTCTCACTATGCGCATTAAGTAACACTATCCTTGTCAGTGTATCTCTTTTATCCTTGTTATTCATTAAATAGCCTTCACTTTTTTACACTATTGAGCGCACACTTCTTATTTTTGTCTTTTAGATTTTCGATTGGGATGTGGTTTGACCTGTAAGAAGCAGCCCAAGACTCCTATACTTCAAAACACCATTAATACACCCCACAAATCTCCACCAAGGATACTGTTGTTCTATTCACTGGACTTGGATCTCTTATCATTGGTCTTGCACTATACAGTATATATTCATTGTTCAACATCTATTTATATGTGTAGTATTTAGATGTTCTCACTATCTAATTGGCAAGTAGAGGACAAATAAATTAGCTATTGTACTATAGAAATATACTTGTGCATGGTTGTTGTCTGTACAGGTTATTTGCTGTGGTTTTATATCTATATCTACACACACACACACACACACACACACACACACACACACACACACACACACACACACACACACACACACACACACACACACACACACACACACACACACACACACACACACACATATATACACACACACACACACACACACACACACACACACACATATATATATATATATATATTATATACACACACATACAGCTTTACCCCGTGTGTGTGTGTCAGTGTGTGATTGTGCAGTGTGCTGTGAGTATGTGCAGTGTGCTGTGAGTGTGTGCAGTGTGCTGTGAGTGTGTGCAGTGTGCTGTGAGTGTGTGCAGTGTGCTGTGAGTGTGTGCAGTGTGCTGTGAGTGTGTGCAGTGTGCTGTGAGTGTATGCAGTGTGCTGTGAGTGTGTGCTATGAGTGTATGCAGTGTGATGTGTGTGTGTCAGTGTGTGTGTGTGCAGTGTGCTGTGAGAGTGTGTGTGTGTGCAGTGTGCTGTGAGTGTGTGTGCGTGTGTGTGTGTGCAGTGTTCTGTGAGTGTGTGCAGTGTGCTGTGAATGTGTGCAGTGTGCAGTGAGTGTGTGCAGTGTGTGTGCAAAAAAACAAAAAAAAAACTTTTTTTTTTTTAATTCGGGGTCCACGCTCAAACCGCGTTATATGCGGGTCCGCGTTATAGCGGATCGCGCTATAACGAAGTTGAGCTGTATGTATATATATATAGGGATCCCCTGAGGAAGTGACGTCAGTCACGAAACGCGTAGGGTCAGAGGTCACGGCGCCTTGGAGTTAGGCTACGGCCCCGGTAACTCAGCTGCAACGCGCGCCCGCGAGGTTGGCGGCGCGTGCAGCCGATTATCTGGTCTGCAGGGAGCTGCACGAAGAGAGACCGGGGGGGGCGTGGTGGAGGAGTGACGGGGGCGCGGCCATGACGTCACCCGGCAGGTTCACCCTCATTGGCTGAACCGCCGGGGGGCGTGCTGTATCGCTCGACGCGAGTCCTGCTCTCAATTCTATTGAGAGCAGGAGTAGCTCTCGCGTGAGTACTGCGGCCCCCCCTCGCAGCGGGCCCGGCGCCATTGCGGGGAGGGCTCTCATGCGCGCAGCGTCCGCCACAGCAGTAGGCAGCGGGGGCAAGGCCTTACACTGGTTGTGAGAAGTGTCAATCAAGTGAAGCAGAAAGCAGCATCATTGAGGCTTCTGTGCTGGCAAGCATGAGAGTGTGGAGTTCCCTTACTCGGCGTCCATCTTGGAGAGTGTTCCGAAGTTAGAGGGAAAGAAATTACACATCAGGGAGCCCGTGAGGACCCCCACTGCTGCCGGCGTCTGCCCCACTTGGTCACACATGCTTGTTTATTCCAGTCCTGCTGTAAGTAGGGTTTTGGGTTTTAACCCCTTGATCACCCGCTGCAGCAGGCTCCGTTTGTTTTATTAAATAGTTATTTTTCTTTCAGCTTGATTGTTTTATGTTTGTCTTCTGTTAAGTGTTTCATGTTGTTTGTCCCATTTTAACATTACGTATTACACTATTATTTTTCTTTGTTTCTGTCCCTATGTCACGGACCCCCGGATTGGAGCATTTGGATTATCTTCCCTTCCATCTTTCTGGACTCTATTAGGGACTTTGGACTCTTTTTTGGGCGCTGGTCTGTATATGTTCTCTGTGTTCTCTCTGGTGTTGTTCTGCTAGTGTTCCTGGCTGCCCTGTACATATTGTGTTTTTATTGTTAGTATTTTATTTAATTGCACGTAGCGCCTAAGCACTTTTTTTTGTGTTATATATATATATATATATATATATATATTACACACACCGACAGACAGTTGGAAGCAGGATTAACCTTTACGATAGCATGAGTGGGGCAGCACCCAAGTGCCACTGGACTTCCGTCATTGCAACCAGGTGATCGCTTTGGCAGCAGTTACATGTCCACAGCTGCCTGCGCAGTGATGTGAATATCCGGCTCCCCTTCAGGTTCCAATTGCGTTTGCCAAACTGATAGAACACGATCTACCCCTAGAAAATTAGCAGGAATAGCATGATGTACCCAGTACTGCACAATGGCAAGCAGGTTAAATATACTAATTATTCAAAAATGGTGCAATTTATGGAAACTTTTTTTTTTTTGCTGTACCAAAATAACTGCCAGTAACTCATAATACAAACCTAATTAGATTATAAAGGGTGCCCTTATGTCACACGTCTGTTGTTTGAGTCATTCTATAATTAGTTTCAGGTATATAATAACGGCTTAACCATAACAAGCAGATCATTATTTTAATACATCTTAAACATGGTGTGTGCAGCCTTGCAGTCTGTTGGATAGATCTGTATGGTATGAGTTATTACATGCTATGTGTGGCATTTCTTACTCTACAGGGACAGGAAAATAGTGAATCCAGTCTAAATATAAACGTGTGGTTTTACTTTATCTTGTGTATTCTCAAGATAGGTCTAAAGAGAAGCTATTAGAGTTGAAAGGTCAAAGAAAATAAGGCTTGAAAAAGGCCAACCAATTGGTCTCGGGAGAATTATAGAAGATATGTGTCACAGGAGCGACTGAATGCCGCATGGGGTTTTAAAGTCATGAAAGGTCATAGAAAAGTTATATCTGGAGTTTTTTTCCATCATGTGTCCAACAATAAATGCTACCGAAGTGTTATCATTTGAGGAAAGACCGGGATTACTTAATGGATTCATGTCTATAATTGGATTTGTATTAACTTGTTCAATGTCTAACTATTAGAGATGGACAGACCTTTCATATAAATTTGGGAACCTGGCAGAATGTGACAGTTTTGTCATACTTATGTAGTCATGCCATCTGTGGCTACTAGTTTGCTTCCCTCCTGGCAGTAAGCCCTGGGACAAGCAGGCCTTGACTGTAGTTGATATGGGGTTCCCCCCTCCTTGGTACTGCACTTGAGTGACAACGGGAGGTGGTGACATCAGGCCTGGGCATGACCAATCATGAGCCAGACCTGGTGCCCTCCTCCTAGCTGTACCTAAGGGCAGGTACAGTCCAAATATAGCAGTGCCTTCCCCCACTTAAGGAAGGCAGGTCCCACATTAGAGCAGCTGATTATTGGACCTTCTCCAGTCCTCTTCCATCCGGGGGAGAGTGAGTGTGGACCATACCTCTGCTTCTGCTAGGGAGGCAGGGAAGAGCTAGGATGGCTGCAGGTGCCCTTGGCCTGTAGTGATGGTCCAGGGACCATCCTTCAGTGGTAACTGAGAGTTACTGCATTGGGCAGAAGCCTTCTTGTTACTGTGCTGTACAGAAGAGATAATCAACCGTTCCTGTTATACTTCCTGCCTGGTGCGTGACCTTTCTGGGAGGAGAGGTGATAGTTCTACCGTGGGAGATCACCTTCAGTTCCTGGAGCCTATGGCGACGGAGGTGCTGCACTGCTAAAGAGATATGTAGGGTATGAACCCCAGAAGCCTAGTCCTGTGTCCCCACAAACACCGACAGATGACTCAGCCCTCCTGTTACTAGCAGGTATCATGCACCACACGATCCGTAATGGCCACATCTCCCAACGGGTGGGGGAAACACTGTTACACTTACAAATATCGTACTTTATAAATAATTTGCAAGGAGTTTGCCAAGTATATAGCTTTAAAGCCTGAAATATGAGTTTGGATGCAGAAGACAGTGAGGGAGTGAATCCTGAAAATCATAGTCACATTTGCATATTCAAATTAACTAATTTGCATATTTAAATTAGTTTATTTCCCAGGTGTGTTCACAGGTTTCACTCTACATGGCAAATAAATGTCTCTATCTTTCTCTCTCTCTCTTGCAAATTTGGGTGAAAAATTCACATACCTCTAATCCATTCTCACTGATGGAGCCATTTTGGTTGTGAAACTCTTTGGGGGCGAATAATAGGTGAAGTTCTCACTATTTATCAACTACTGGTTAGATCCAACCTGGCGGCCTCCTCTACAACACCTGAGAGTCTAAGCAGAACACAAGACTAACTGCAAAGGCCAGTCTGCCGGTAGTGAAGAGCAGTGGTGGTGTGCAGGAGCCATGTCGAAAGTACTATATTTGTGCTACTGCAGTGTCATCACTCCAAGAGATTTCTGGGTTTGCGCAGGTGTTCTGGGAGCCCGCGAGAGGGACATCACATTGGCAGTGTCAGATTGAGAGTGCAACAGTTTCAACAACTGAGCCACTGATTAAGCCACCTATGCTAAAGCAAGGATATCCTTAAAACCTGACCTGTTGGTGGCCCTTAAGGACTGTGCCATAAACCCATCAAGAAATGATGTCCTGAACTCATGGTCTTATTGCACCATTTTTTTTAGACATGGGAACTGTTTGATGCATTACTCTTGAAACTAAACTTAGCTCAATTGAAATAACTTACACCAGACACAAGCATAAGGTGGTTGGTAAGACCGCAGCGCAATTTATTAAACACCATAACAATAAATAACTCAACCCATTACGTGATGAAGTTAACCTCTCACCTCCCAGCCAGGAGCTATCATAACTGAACCAACAATGTAACCAGTCCTGAGACCATGCTCAGAATTAACCCTTTTAATAAATATAACATATATAGATTAGCACCAGGGAGGGAAGGGTGGGAATCTTGACCCAGTCTTCCGCAATGGTTAGCATATTTGTTTTTGTGGATTACCCATGGCTTTGTGGTAAGGAAAAAAACGAACCAATAGACTACTATTTTTTGTCTTTAAAAGTGAGTGACTATTTGCATTCTTCATTATGCATCAAGCATTTGACTTTTTACATGGAGCATAAAGTAAAACCTCCTCAACAGCTCTATTACTTTGACATTTTCAGGACACCGTGAACTTTAACAGTACAGGTGTTAAAGCAGCAGTCCAAGCTGTGGTTTTTTTCCTCTTCATTTTATTTGTTTCCCTTTAATACAGTATGTGCATCAATACAATCCACACAATAAGTAATTAGCTAAGTTGCCGATCGATCCGTTCTCCTGTGATCGATCGGCAAAGATTTGTCTCGGGGGTTCACTAAATGGCTGTCAGTGCAGCAGAAGAGGACCAGAGATGCAAAGTTATGTGGGGAAGATCAAGTGACCAGGCAGTCACTAGATACAATTGTTGCACTGCTAGAGAGAGGGCAGGGCTCAAGAAGGGGTGTGCCAGAGACTGTTTCAGATGAGGAAGGGGATGTGACGTTGTAAATAGTTGCTATAGCAAAAAAACATGTTTCTTACATTATAATACGTTAAAAATGTAATTCAGAGTGGTTTTGAAACAGCAAAACAATGTTACAAGTATTTTCTCATAGTACAGAGAATTGGTTTATTAAACAAACATACACATATAGGATATTGCTTGGTCTGCAGCTTTAAGGAGCTTTTGTTTAACTATTCATCATGGAGGTTTCATTTACAGTAACTATTCATTGATGCATAATTAGATCTGGCGTTAACCAGACACAACGAGCCATAAGAGGTCTTCTGGAGCTAGAAGGTGTCTTTTAGAATAGTACCGCTTAGTAAATACGGCCCAATGGGTCCATGTACTAAGACAATCTTGTAGCAAATCTGACACAAAGAGCCTCATTGTCATCCCCGTTCCTCCGAGTTTCAATGCATTAAACTCTTTGCTCCCGTGTTTGGCAATTTTTGGATATGGGGAGTGTCGAAAGAAGAAGTTAGGGAGTAATTCATGGACACAGATTATAGTGAGAGTAATTACATTCTGCGTGACAACTGACATTTAACGACATGATGATGTAAGACTCTGGCGTCTGACAATAAATAACACAGTAGGGAACTGTTTCCTGCATTTAAACCAATTGTACTCCAAAAAATGGAGCCGTGTGTCAATACACTCTGTTTTCTGCTGATACCTAGACCCTTTTGAGTTTGTTTGCTCCCACAACTTTTGCTGGAAGTCTTATCCATGAAATTATTACTGTTGTTAAAGTGAAAAGAAATCTCTCATATTTGCTCTGAGTTTACTACCATCCACCTTTAAACCATGGTCCCTTTTCTGTGCTTCCCATGGGCATATCTCTACAGAGGCTCTATTTTATTCCATTCCCCTTGAGAAGGCTTTACATTGAATCCTTGCCATACTTGAGTACTGGAGTACTCAAGTGAAATCTTATATATAAGAGGAAATCATTTATTAAAATATTGCAGCAGTTAAAGTGCAAACTTATTTATATTTCTGACAAAAACTTTTAAAGGATCAGAATAAGGTAACGGATGCCAAAAAAAACAATGACGGAGATGAATAAAGGTAAAGAAAGTGTGAAAAGAAGTTTGTTGCTCCATTATCTTGCGTTTGAGTCAAATGTGAGAGAGTGTTTCTTCCATCTGAGACAAGCTGAAAAGTTTACACCACCATTTTCTAGATTGCAAACAGAGGATAAAGACCGGACCGAACTTCTCCAAATAGCGAACTCGCCCACGTGGCACAAAACTTTGAGCAAAAACCTTGATACATTGACGCATGAGCTGAAAATGACACCATTTGCTCCATATTTACCTTGATAAATGGATGAAATCCAAAGAATGGCGGTGCACACCGAAAAAATGGAGAAAAGCTGGCTGTGCTCTGAGATAAAAAGCAAAATATGTCACAGGTAAAACAAAAAGATCTTTGACAAAGTGCTTTTCAGCGCGTCAGAGGTTCTCCTCGAGTTTCCTGTTGGTGTATGGCGCAGTGACTACAATAAAGTGCTCGTTTTTGTGACCCGGCAGTATCAGCTTCTTTTTTGGCAACAACGTCCATGTCTGCAGAGCACAGCTGTCTCTTCCTGTGCGGAAGAATTTTCCCTTGCTGCCGCTTATCAGACTGTCTGCACGCTTGTCCTAGAAGTCATTCTTCAATCAAGAAATAGTGAGTACTGCAATTTACCACTCTTCTGCGCATATTGGTTGATCCAGCTCCAGGGATTTATTCTCTAGTTCTTTGGGAGTCTGGTTGACCTTGTTATATGGTCCTCTTAGACTTCCCCTTAGTTTTATCGCGTGATATACCCTTTATGGGAGCATAATGGGATCTAGTGGACATTATTCCGGATGAAGAACTTTGGACATTTTCTATTTTTTGACAACACTTAACAGATATATACATATATATTTTGCCAATTTGTATGCTTTTGAGCTCTGTTTCGGGAGGTTACTCCTCCAATTTCCTTCTAAAACAGAAATGTCCTCCAACTGGTTCCTTCGGTTCCTCCATCCTTTGGGTTTCGTCTGTCTCTTTTAGCCAGCAGGAAGCACGCCAATACTGTAAACAATCTACAGTACAAGGATTTCATTGGTTTTATAACATACTGTACACAGTTGCGGGTCAGATATCACCCTATGTATCCACATTTAAATGGGCATAACAGATGCAACTTTTGGATTTGGGTTTATTTATCTCTTTATGATTGCCGTGAACATGTCTCTTCACGTAACAAGCTTGATAAGCAGTATGCATATGGTTATTTGCTACAAGTTTTTGATGCATCGGATCCGGGACAGCTTCCTACAAACACTTACCTTGATCAATGACCCCACATTCCTGTGTGGTTTCTAACAAAATCTAAATCAAGCCTCAAGGGCTATGATGATGGCATATTTGAACTTGTAAACGTTTAACCAATAGTATGTTGGTAGCAGTGTTACTTTCTATGTGAGCAATCGTGTTTTACAAGAAACTATTGTATATTTTATTATATTTCTGGCGGGTTTTGAAATGTATTTTGCTTGCCAATTCAAATACAAATCCATTGAATCAGGATGCATGAGGTCTTAACCTGGCATGTTGATAAGTCAACATTTAATTTTCCAGTGCAAATAAGTGTGAAATGAACTACATAGAAATACAGTTTTTTAACAGTGGTGTCTTTATTCACTGCTTTCACTGAGAGTTTACAAAGCAATCTGTTTAAAAAGTCAGGAGAGTAACAACACAGACAGAAATATAAATGCAAGGCAGCTGATGAGAACAGTGTAGTTAATTAATACAGAGGTACATTAGGTTTCTAATAGCGGGTCCAGGAGGCTCTATAAAGCACACGAACCAACTTGGAGCTGATGGAAAGGGAGGATCACAGTACAATACGTAGCATTACTGAGGCTTGAAATGTAACATGTAAGATTCTGTTTAAAACAAGGATTGCCCGTTGTTATTGTTTAAAGCAGAGCCATCACTTTAAAGCAGCGGTGTGCAAATTGGGGCCCCCGGGGGGGGGGGGGGGCGGGAGATTGGTCTGGGAGGGCACGGGTGGTTGCAGAGGTCCCCGCGCTCTTCCCCCAGGCATTTAAATTAAATGCCAGAGGATCGTGTGAGGTCTCTGCAACTAACTTACCAGGATTCTGAAGAGGTGCAATCAAATGACGCCGCGGTGCCATGCGGAGTGACGTCACACGTCCATCTCCATGGCAACGGGGTCACGTGACGTCACGTGACCCTCGCTGCGTCATTTGACACCGCCGAGTAAGGTGAGTGGGGCGCGAGAGCAAGGGGGAGCAGGCTGGGGGGGGGGGAGGGCGCAGCTGAAAAAGTTTGCGCTCCCCTGCTTTAAAGTATGTTAGATCAGTCATTGTGAGCTACTTATTGCTGAAACACTGTGTCTACCCCTCCAGAGTTTCCAAATGTAATTGTATAATGTAGTAATGACCATTGATTTGCAATTCCCCAAAAATCAACATGCTGATCAGAATGGAAAACTGCGTCAGTTATAAGAGAAGCGCCAACACGTCCTCAACAAAATGACTGAACCCTACAAACGAGATATTTGTATGTTCAGTAGAGATGGGCGGATTTGGGGGGCAGATTTGGATCTGCCGCAGATCGTCCGGTTCCTTTCGTCCGCGGATTTCCTTGCATCAATCATAAAATCCACCAGCGGATAGTGGTGTCTGCGGATTAGATTGGTAAAATGCACTAGCGGATTGTATCCAGTGGTGTTTTTTTGATTAATCCACACGGCTTGAAACCGGGCACAGTCCGCCGATGGATTTTACACCGCGGAACGGATTTTGAATGGAAAACTTGTGAAAATTCCGAAAACTGATTTTGACAGTTTCACCCACGTGTAGTGTCCAGGTCGGGCAGCCTATCTCCTGACGACGTAAAGAGAGCAACTGTGGTAATAAATCTTGCAAATTAGTGCAGAGTTTAAGAAACATTACAGTCTTGTTGGCGGTGTTATATTTGTGGTAATTTGTCATCCTGATGAGGATACAAATTGACACGGCATAAAAAAAATGGGGTCTCCTAGTACCCAGTAATATTAATCTGATTTTATTGCAAATTAAATGTACTCATAATACATTAATTGTATGCTAATTATTTATTGTTTGATATATTGCAGTAATAGTTGATAATGAATGACAAACATGGTCTTTAGAAAGCGTGAGATACATTTAGGAATACAAACTGTCCACCAGTTATTTGCACTAATGTAAATATGACAAACATGTCATTTGGGATTATGGCCTTTTTAAAATTATCCCAAACTGCAGCCAAGTTCCCATGAGAGTGGGGCAGTGATTAGTGAATAAGCGCTAGTTATAGCAAGTGCAAAAAGTGCTTAACGCCAAAATTATATACACGCATATATTACAATGTTCAAAATTAAAAATTCTATGTCCGTAAACTGTCTAAAAAGTCAGCTGATTTTCTGAGGAAATCAGAAGTTCAAATACAGTACTCTCAAAAATTGACTTTTATGGCGCTGGATAGTTTACAAACCCTCCAACATGTGTATCCCGGTGAAGTGAAATCAAACCAGCGTGATTAATTCCTGGGAATTCTGCTCAGCTGTGGGGATATCTTTCATAGATCATGATGATATCACACATGGAAGAGAAACAAAAGTGCAAACATACAGTAGTGCATTATCTTAGGTGATTAATCCTCTGGAGGGTTTGACTTGGATAATTGGTATCACATATAATGGTAAAGACTGAAAATTCTCTGGTATGAACCAAAAAAAATGGAGTCGTATTGTAGGAACCGAAAAATGAGTTGTATATACCCAATAAAAATTATTTAACAAAAAATAATTTAAAAACAATAACATGTGGAAACAGTCAAGAAAACCGGTTTAAACAAATGATATTCTTCCATGACTTTCAGCGATGGTGAGTAAAATTAGAATCCTACTCACAAGAAATTGCTCGGTCATAAGCTAGCTAAGCAGAAGTAATTCAGTCTTGTGGTGTCTTCGCCGGTTGCGTTGCTTGCTCCTGACGCGCTGTTTTGACTTCTCATCGATCGAGTACACAGACCAGCCCCTCTTGATGACGTCACAATTCGCAGCTGGGGAATCTCCAAACTACTCCTGCATTAATCCTTTACCCTACGCGTTTCACGACGCAATGGCGCTTCCTCAGGGGTGCTGGAAAAGAGAAGAGAGGGCGTGTAAGCAGGAAAAAGAGAAAATGAATAACTTTGAACCACCCTGGCCCATATATATCAAGCAAAAATAATGGTAAAAAATAATTACAACAGGGGCGGCAAACGCCACTCCTCTTGAGCGCAGGTGGCTCAACCAGTGACTCGGTCAAAATTGAGCCACCTGTGCTGAAGCAGGGATATCCTAAAAACCTGGCCTGTTGGTGGCTCTTGAGGACTGGAGTTGCCCACCCCTTGTTTAACTCATATAATAGTATGCTAAAATTGTGATTATCATAATCTTTAGCATCTGAGGTTGCTATAGTAACCTTTCCACTGCACTGGGCTCCAGGCAAATCTCCATTTTAACCACTTCACATTTCAAACATGTATATCTCTTGAACGGAGATTGAGTTTTAAAAAATAAAAACAGTATTGGAATGGTCGAGACGAGATCTCGTGAAGCAGAAAACAAAGGGCACACACCCATGGTACTCGGCACAGACTGCTGCTTTAAATCTGTCCTGGCTGCAAATGTGTGACTCTGTATTAAATATATGTAACCCATCTAAAGAGGGAGTACGACTTTGGTTTTCTAAAATGAATTGTTTGTAGATTGCAAAAATGGCACTGTCACAAATGTCCTTTAACATACAATATAAACATTTTAAAAGGTTGACAAGGTTCTAGAAGCTGGCATTTCTGCTGCTAATATGCTTTATCTTATTATACTGTGTCTCTTATTTAGCATTTCAAACAAGAATTGTGACAGATTTGAAAGCCTTGTTTATTTTTGAGGTGACTTTGAAATCAGGAGACCATCCGAGTAATTGTGTTTTTAAATCTGAAATGTGTTCTGAATTTTAAAAGATATTGATAGAAATATTGCTATGTTTTCTGATGTCACGCATTTCGTTGAATCCACTCCTGATGTTTCGGAAAATACGGATGCAATTTAAGTTGTAATTATAGGTCATTTAAATATTGTGTTATTTTCAGTGTTGCCGTTTTAGAAATGTGTAAATTTGGTTATAACAGATTACAATAGGCTGAAGCAGCGGCTCAGTGAGTAAAGGCCCAGTGAGTAAAGGCCCAATGAGCAAGGGCTCAGTGAGTAAGGGCTCAGTGAGCAAGGGCTCAGTGAGTAAGGGCTCAGTGAGTAAGGGCTCGGTGAGTAAGGGCTCAGTGAGTAAGGGCTCAATGAGTAAGGGCTCAATGAGTAAGGGCTCAATTAGTAAGGGCTCAGTGAGTAAAGGCTCAGTGAGTAAAGGCTCAGTGAGTAAAGGCTCAGTGAGTAAAGGCTCCGTGAGTAAAGGCTCCGTGAGTAAAGGCTCCATGAGTAAAGGCTCCATGAGTAAAGGCTCCGTGAGTAAGGGTTCAGTGAGTAAAGGCTCAGTGAGTAAAGGCTCAGTGAGTAAGGATTAAGTGAGTAAAGGCTCAGTGAGAAAAGGCCCAGTGAATAAGGGCTCGGTGAGTAAGGGCTCGGTGAGTAAGGGCTCAGTGAGTAAGGGCTCAGTGAGTAAGGGCTCGGTGAGTAAAGGCTTAGTGAATAAGGATTCAGCGAGTAAAGGCACTGACTGATAACAATGAAACTGAGTGGGAAGCGGGGGAGCCTGGTTCAAATCCCAGTGTCTACACCAAAAGATAGTTTGCTAGTTCTATGCGGCAGAGACCGGTGCCTGCAAAAGTTCTATGTACCGCACTGTGTATACTGTCAGTGGTAGATTTCCCATTAGGCCCGATAAGCCCGGACCTAGGGTGGCAACATTTTGGGGCAGTAAAAATGTCCACCCCCATATACAGATGCCGCGCTCTCAGGTCTATCAGGCCTGATGGGAAGGCACTTCCATTTGATGCTGCGATGCGGAAGGAGAAGGAGGCGGCCGCCACAAGCAAGTTCCGAGGGGTCAGTGACATACATACATACATACATACATACATACATACATACATACTTACATACATACAGCAGAGACTGAGACTTTTCTAACACAAATCAGTGGCAATCGCCAAAAAGACCCAGGTACGCTCAGGTACATTCTGAACAAATGCCTTAAACTTGCCCCAGCATTGATTAATGGCCCATTAGATTAACAGCGGGGGTCCCTGGCAGACCCATTCAAACTGAATGGGACTGCCAGGGACCCCTGCTGTGTTAATCCTATGGGTCATTAGTCAATGCAGAAATGCCTTAAACTTGCCTTAAACAAGCCCAGCACATACGCAGAATGTAAGCGGGCTAGTTTAAGGCAAGCTTTAGAATAGGCGTGGTCTCGTCTGTACATACATACATGCACACGCACACACATATTTTGCAGCATGATGGCTACTGACTAGAAGGAAGGATTTATCTCTTACTTTTTCATTCTCAAACACAAACCCTCTCCACCTCTTCCCCCCCCCCCCTTTTTTTTTTTTTTTTTAAATCAGGGCAAATACGATTATTTTATACACTAAGGTAAATTTGCTAGAATATATATATATATATATATATATATATATATATATATATATATATATATATATATATATAGCCATAACTTAGCTCCTTAGCATAGAGTTAACACAACCTTTTTTCTCTCTCTCTCTGTCTCCTCTTTTGTTCAGCAAAAGCCCTACAGTATATCAGTGTCTGGCTGGGAATACTGCCAGCATTACAGTAGGTATGACTTAAATGATGTACCATTATTTCCCACAGTTGACCTTAACGGGGCTAAGGGAATATAGGATAAAAAACAATTTAGGCTATAATTAGCTCATTTGTATGTCATTTAGAATGAGGCTTGTTGAAAATAACGTCATGATTTTTACGGGAGTTAAACTTGGTTGACGCTGTTCTTTGCTCTAGTCTAGTGGATACTGTGTTATCATTAACGTGCATTAACTGAGGCTACATGCTAACAGGGTTTGGTGAATCTAGCCCTAGTACATTAGTTGTGTGTATTCCAATATTCAAGCTCTTATATGCCCTGATTTGGATAAACGGAAAACAATATCAATATAGCATGGATACATAATAATGTTTATTTGATGTGGTTGTTGTACATTTTGTACTTACAATATGCAATATACAGTAACAGCACCAAATTAATGAGTCTATCTTCATATTTCAAGGCATGAAAATATTTTAATGATTAACAGGGGAAATCTAATTCATCTTCTTACTTAAAATTGAATTACAGTACATACCCCAGCAATGATGATGTGATTGCTCCCTTCAGAATTCTAGAGATACATAATTTCACTTGGGACGAGCAGGCTCAAATAGCAGCTGTCCCAATAGGAACGATTATGAAACAAACCACATGCTCGGGAGAAATTGTACAAAGATGATGGATATTCCTTCCCAAGAGACAGTTACAAACCTTCACTTTAAATCCTGACGAAAGGAATTGCAATTATGACATCATTTTGTATTTGTCACTTCAATTCTTCAGCTATTGAAAAATTACGCTAATAGTAATGGGTAAATAGAGCTATGCAGGGGTTTCAGATAACACTGATTTTTAAAACGTTCTTACCTGATTTAGGGCCACATTCTACATTGTTTAAAGTGGCTGTTCCGGCCTTTATATCGGACCGGATCACCATTAGCGTCAATCGGAATTTCCATCCAAAAGCAACCCGAACAGCTGCTTTGGACTGTATAGAACAGGGGTGCTCAACTCCATTCGTTACGCCCGTCCCCAACAGGTCAGGATATCTCTACTTCAACACAGGTGATGCAGTCTTCGACTGAGCCTCTGATTGAGCCCCCTATGCTGAAGCAGGGACTTATTGAGCCGCCTGTGCTGAAGCTGGGATATCCTGAAAACCTGACCTATTAGGGGGGCTTGAGGACTGGAGTTGAACGCCCCTGGTATAGAATTACCCTTTCGTTCCTTTTGAATGACATCATTGCAGGTTTTTGTCACTAAGACGACACATCTAAAGTAGATATGATTTCCAAAAAATGACCTCTGCAAACGTACGCGATTATATAAGTATATACTGTAAGTAACTCATGTTGACACCAACTTTCACTAAAAAGTAGCAAAAACTGATTGCAAATAGTGTGGAATATTGGCATATTTTTGCCAATTTGTTTGTTGGCACATTTAATATTTCGGAAGCAAATGCCAACATATAGTAAGTTATGAGCTAAAGGAGTGACCCAGCGTGTAAAAACACTGACTGATAACAATGACACGGGGTTCGAAGCGATGAGAGTCCGGTGTTAGCTCCTTGAGACTTTGGGCAAGTCACTTTATTTCTAAAATCAGTTTCCAAGCTCTGTGGGGCAGTACACTGCCAGCACTCTATAGCAAAAACATTGTGTTTAATATTATTATAATAACAGTGTGGTGGGAAATAAATTAAGTGTGACAAACAGGAGCATTGGTGCAAATTGCTACAGCTCAACCCCGTTATAACGCAATCCGTTACAACGCAAATCCGCTTATAACGTGGTGTAAGCATGGCTCCCAATTCCCGTATTTATGAATACTTTACAACACGATTATTGGGATCTTAAATACTTTATTGTACAATGCATACAATTGTGCATTATTTCTAACGCGATCCGCTTATAACGCGATGTGATTCTTTGGACCCCAAGCACAGCGTTATAAGGGGGTTGAGCTGTATTTAGCACAGAAAAGATACGGTAGCAGAAATGCAAACCAAGGAATACATATTGAGCATTCCTATACATAAAACGGGCTGTGTGTGTGAGCAATTTGTTAACAAAATGACTATGAGAAGTATTTTTAAAGACAGCAAATTCACAATAAAGAAAGCATAACACTCAAGGCCTTTTCAAGACATATATTAAAATACAAATGTCAATATCTATTCTATCGTAAATTTCTTTATATGTGTAGTTTGAACATTTATTCAATCTTCAAACCTGCATTCTTCCTGAAGTGCTCAGATATATTAAAAAAGTGAAATTATTCTGTTCCTCAGTTCATTTTTTAGTATATAAGACCAAACTGGATAGCAAAATTTGACAGATATATGGCTCTTGGAGGAGATATGTTTCACAAATGGCAGAATAATAGGCATTTTAATCTTGAATCCACGAGAAGACCACAAAAAGTAAACTGTTTCTACAATGTTGACTATTTTAGAGCAGTTTTCCATTCCGTGAAAGCCTGTAGTATATAGCAGAGTGTATTTGCTATCTTTTCTTCTCAAGGTTATGCTTTATTTATTTTCTGCTCTCGGATCTCAGCTGCTTAAAGAACCACACAACCTGCAAAGCACTTTTTTTACATTTCAAGACTATTCGTTGTGGCAATTACACGAGGCAACATACAACAGCAACATGCATAACATTTCAGGTTACTTTGAAAGCATGCTATATCATTTTATACCTAAACATTCAAAATATTGAAGTATATGTAATAGCTAAGGCTAGAAGCCGATTCCCTTCAAAAGTCAGGGGTGTATGTATGTACTGTACATCTTTATTTATATAGCGCCACAGATGTACTTAGTGCTTTATAAGAGAGACAAAATATTACAGATAAATTATAGTACATTAAGTGCAACAAATAAAAGCAAGCAACAGAAAAGGAAAATCCTGCCCAAGAGAGCTTGCAATCTAAGTGGTATGATGGGAGAGTTACAGAGACAGCAGGTGAGGGTATAGGTGTAGTAGATGGCAGTGCTTGATCACAATGGTTGTTAGGAATGACAGTGGGCGTGGGACAGTAGCCATGAGTCCCAGCTATTGTGTCATGTTGGATATTGAGATTTTTTTTGTCTAATCTCTGTGTGTACAAAACTGTTTCTATAGCCAATATTTCCAGCAATATCATAGCTGCTACTCTAACACATGTTGCACTTTGCTGCATTATCAGTACAGTGTGAATGTATGCTAACCATTCCAAAACTGTGGGCTTTTGTCCTTGGGGGCCAAAGATGTGTGTTTTCCAATACATAATTAGGCTCATTAGGGAGTACCCTCCTAATAACTCACATCATCTCTCTCTTGAGGGTGATTATCTAATGGAACACAACTCAAGAAATGCATTGATGCCGTAGGAAGTAGGAAATAAATGGAAAAGGGGTAATGCTTACACCTCACCAGCTCTGTTTCAATACGTCCTGATGCTTTGGCGCCCACTTTGGGATCATAAAACGAAAGCAAAAAAAATACCCCAAATCCG
Source organism: Ascaphus truei (assembly GCF_040206685.1). NCBI lineage: Eukaryota > Metazoa > Chordata > Amphibia > Anura > Ascaphidae > Ascaphus > Ascaphus truei. The sequence goes on from NC_134501.1 coordinate 17,883,167, forward strand.
TTAGTTAAATATTATTTCCTAATAAAAAGCGTTAGTAAGATGCTGATTATTTTATCATAATGTTGATGGGATAAGTGGGTTGACATTATTATTATTGTAGTAGAAGTAGTATTATTATTAAATGGCATGCTCAGCATGTCATTAATGTGTCAGACTCTTCTCTCTCTTTAGAACTGGCAGAAAAGTCAGTCATTCGTGTAGAATAAGCAATATTATAAGCATTCTTACCAACATACTGTATTCTGCTATGCAGTACTACTGTATGAAGGAAAAAGGCACTTAATTTTTTTGTAGCACTTCACAATTACAATATAGAGCACGGTATGCAGCATGGTAAATAGAATTTTTTCGGCACAGTTCCTGTCCTGTTAACTTAGAATCTATGATCACTATTCATTAAACTCCAAAAAGGGTAAACATATGTGTTAAAGAAAAAAAGAATGCCTTATTTTTGCCAGGTTATTCCTTCATGGGAAAACCATGAATAACATATTTTACAGATGTGGGTTCATTTTAATAGCAAAAATGGAAAGAAGTGTGAAAATGTGTTAATAATTCAAAATGACTTTTTCAGATACAATTCACTATTAAAAATGTGTGCTAATGTGTATTATCTACCCCATGCTGGATATACTGTATAATATATATACTGTATAATATATATACTGTATAATATACATACTGTATAATATATATATACTGTATTATATATATACTGTATACACACACACACACATACACACACACACACACAATTAAACTAGCCAGCCTAGAGTTGGTGATAAAAATACTGAATATATATCCAATGTAGAATTTAAAGCGGGGAGCAGCCAAGGATAGGCGTGGTAACTAGCAGGGATCGGTGGCAGGCAGCAAGCAGGATCGTCGTGGTTATGGGCAGGGTCGGCAACAGGAAGGCAGGAGCAGGGCAGGGCAGCAGGAACTGAAACTAGGGAGCAGGGACAGGACTGGAACTTGCTTGCAGGAAACAGACTGGGGCAATCTAGTTGAATAGCAAGGGCCTTTAATAAGTAATCAGGACTATAGGATACAGGGAACAGGGAACAGGTCAGGTCAGATCATATCAGGGCACCAACAGAAGGAGTCAAAATCGCAAAACAAAGGCAAGGCAGGAACAGGAAACATGAACTATAAGGACAGAGGACAGGAGCAAGACGAGGAGACAGACAGAGGAATCCCAGAGCAGACAGAAACCAGCAGCACATCTGGTGGAGAGAGAAAGGAACTATGGCTAGGAGCAGGAAGTCTAGGAGACCCTGACATTACTCCCCCCTCCCAAGAGCGTTCTCCAAACGATCCTACAGGCTCTTCCTGGAGGCCTTGATGAAAGGCGGATTCAGTGTGACCCACCTCTGGTGGTTTGTTGACGGGCAAAATACTTGTCTCCACCGCGACGGCGCAGGAACCAGTAACCGGTACATCGGGCAATGCAAGGAACTTCCTGATGGGTGCATTTAACTTAAATGCAGGGGCATGGACATCAGAAACATGGGCACAAGGAAGGGTGCACCACGCTCCCTACATGAGTCAGTGTGGACATGGAGTCCACCCTCCATGTTCTCCCCTTGTGACCAACTCATCTCTTTTAGTCCTAGAATCAGGAACTTCCCAATGGGCACACTCAACTCAATCGCAGGGGCTTGGACATCAGGAACATGGGCATCAGGAACGGGCACACCAGGCCCTTCACATGAGTCAGTGGGGACACCGAGCTCACTCTCCGTGGTCTCTCCTTGTGTCCAACATATCTCTTTTAGTTTTGGAATCTCTTTCTCCATTTTCATCTTTTCAGACTTCAGTTTGGCACTAAATGGCTGTTCCTTGTAAATCTTGCTCAGGTCTTGCAAAGCCTCTGTCAGCTTGCTTTAGAATTCTGTCTGATGTCCGAAATCTGTTTCTACTGTCCCTGTCTCTTGGTGTTTCATGGTATTACTTAATGAGCATTTAAAACCAGCTATTTGAGTTTTCAGCTTTTGAAGCTGTCCTTCTGCAATTCTTTTCCCACTATTCCTGGGGTAATTCTGTGAGTCGCCTTAGGCTGCAGCATATCTCTATTCTCTTCAAACACAGGTTTTCCTGATGTTGAAGGGTCATCCTTAATTCCATCTGTAACTTTCACTGTAACACCTCCTTTTCTTCTTTTTCTCTTTGCTTTGAGAAGCTCTGCAGAATCAGTGGTACTGTGTTCACATTTATTGCTCAAGACTGTTTTCAAAGTGGGAGCCATAGTTTCGGACATAGGGAAAACCAACCTCCCCAAGAAAACCAGTAAAGAGGAAATGTGTCTTTAAACCAGAAGCATTGGAATGAACAACAGAAATATTATGCACAACAAGGAGACAAAGGTAGGAGAGCTGACCTTTAGATTTGAGACCTTAACATCAGTCACAGAAATATCATAAATTGCTGGGAAGACCATAGACAGAAACTTGCAGCTAAAGCTGAAAATTTAGAATCAAGCATAGGAATATCACAGATTGCGAGAAACGAAAGACAGAGAAACTTGTAGTAACATCTGAAACATTTAGAATCAAGCATAGAAATATCATAGATTAAAGTGAAATCACAGCATGCAGCAATAAAATAATGGGAGCACTTTTGTCTTTCGGAAATGGACCCTGAGGACCAGCAGTGGTATAACCAAGCAAAGAAATCAAAAGCAAGTCTGTTTTTAGAAACGCAAGTCTGAAAATCTGCAGTGGCTCACCCGGAAATGCAGGGAGAGACAAGCCTTGTCCAGGCAATGAAAGTTTAAGAGTCTGAAATGGCGATAACAGGTACTGCAGGGAAGGCTTTTTTCTTTTCTTTTTAAAGGGAATACTTCTAAGGGACAAAGTGACACAAAAAAACAATCAGAACCCTTTGCAGCAACAAAAACCTTCAGGATCCCAAATGGGATTTTCAAACCACCCCAAAAAAGTACTTATCTTCACCTCAACGCAAGCGGAACGGGTCTGCTGAAGCAGGCAGGTGATGGATTTGTTTGTAACGCTAGCACTACCCACAAACAAGACAAGACCCGGTACATAGGTGGGAAGGTATCCACAGCAGCGGATGCGTGCCTGGAGGCGGATTGTTTAGCGATGCCGGGTCTGGGTTGGAGAGAGTGGGTTAATCCGTATACTTGCCGGGTCCTTGGGTTGGAGAGATCAGAATCATCGAAGTCCGTTAAGCCGTGGTCTGGGATTAGAGATATCAGAATTGTCAGAGTCCGTGAAGCCGTGATCTTGGGTAGGAGAGGTTGCCGTAGTTGAGGGTAAGCCGGGGTCAATTTCCAGAGAGGGTTCAGATACAAGCCGGGTCGGCACACAAGAGGTTAATCTGCAAAACAAACTGGAACAGAGCTAGGCACAACAGGCGAGGAAGCAAACAAGGCTACAAGTGGTTATGCTGAGCAATGAGTGAGAGCCAGAGAAAGGTATATAAAGCAACCAGGAACCAATAGCAAGGGGGGTGGAGCAGAGGCGCGGCCTCTGCGCAGGCTATCATAGGCTGCAGGAGACAAGGGGCACTTAGTAGTGTTGACTCGCAGCTGGGGATCAATGCACTTCGTCATGTGTGGGCGCCGCGCGCAAGGGAGGCGCGGCGCATCTGAGGGCGGAGTCAATCTCCGTGGCACGGCCTGAAGTGCTGCGGGTACACGCAGGCTCTTTAAGCAGAGCGGGGGAGCACGCATGGCCAGTGCCCGGAACGGAGGCAGCAGCAGTGGCAGGTAAGGAGGGAACACGTCAAAGGACGTGTTCTCCAATTCCTTATACTGTTCCAGCGAGGTCCAAAAGTGGCCTTTGTTTTCTGTCAATGGGGGGACTCCTGGAGCGGGTATGACCTCGGTGGCTGGAACAGCGGGGAGCAGGCAAGGATCGTCAGGGTCACAAGCAGGGTTCGGAGGCAGGCAGCAAGCAGGATCATCATGGTCATTGGCAGGGTTGGCAACAGGAAGGCAGGAGCAGGGCAGGGGAGCAGGAACTGAGACTATGGAGCAGGGACTTAGACTAGAGAGCAGGAACAGGACTGGGACTTGCTAGCAGGAAACAGACTGGGCAATATAGTTGAATAGCAACGGCCTTTAATAAGTAATCAGGACTACAGGGAACAGGTCAGGTCCGATCAGGGCAGCAACAGAAGGAGTGAAGATCACAAAACAAAGGCAAGGGAGGAACAGGAAACAGGGATTATAAGGACAGAGGACAGGAGCAACAAGAGGAGACAGACAGAGGAACCCCAGAGCAGACAGAAACCAGCAGCACACCCGCTGGACAGAGAAAGGAACTATGGCTAGGAAAAGGATGTCTAGGAGACCTTGACACTTAGTAGTCCAGCTGCCAGCTACTGTCAGGGCAGCAAATAGATTTCCCGGGGCCCAATTGTAACTCTCGCCTAGGACCAGAGTTTCGCCTGGACCCCCCACCCCACCCATGTTGGGTGTCTTGAAAGCCCCCCCATTTCCCATTTCACACCTCATGAGCCCCCTCTATTTCCCCCCCTCTTCCATTGCATTTATCTCCACTCCATCTCACTCCCGCTCTTCCTCACTCATCCACTCTCACCTTTAACTCCCACCTCCATCAATTAAGTAAAAAGCAGGAGATTGGTGGGACTGCAGACCCGTGAAAAAATAGTGGAAACTCACCGGTTAATTGAGGGAGCGCCTTTCCGGCGTGAAACGCGTGGGAAGAGATTTTTATTCTGTTTGTAATTTTTGTTTAGTGTTTTTTGACATCTAACTAATACATCTTTTTTATTTTTCAATTATCCGGCGAGCTTTCGCTATTTTCTCCCAGTCCCACCAATCTCCTGCTTTTTTCTTGTACGTCTTTCCTGATTGGAGTGACGGGCTTAGGTTCTTAGGTTTAGGTTGCAAACCCCTGAGGAAGTGACGTGGTCACGAAACACATAGGGTCAGAGGTCACGGCGCCTTGGAGGAAGTCGGAAGTGCATTACACGGTAGATCACCTCACAGCACACGTAGATTGTGCAGGAGCGGTCCCTGTATGTTGCTGCGCCATCATTGAGATCCTTGCGGCCAGCGGGAGGAGTGTGCGACTACCCCCCACTTGTGCAGGTGTCTGCAGAGGACTTTCTTCGTCCAGAGGATTTGCCACTGTTTGGTGTTCAACGCGTGTTTAATCCGGCCCTGTTGTAAGTAGGGTTTTGGGTTTTAACCCCTGATAATCCGCTACAACAGGCTTCCTTGTCTTATTAAATTAGTTTTATATGTCATCAGCCTCTGTGTTTTATGTTTAATGTTGTTTGTTGTTAGTCAGTATTGTCTTATGTAAGTTGTACAGTAATTACAATGCACACTATGATGATTTTTCTTTTTGTATTTTTCTGCATGTCACGGATCTACTGAGTGGAGCCTGATCATACATCACGATTGATTGGACTATATCTTGGACTCAGTGGACATTGTATTATCATTGTGGGCGCTGGTCTGTATTTGTTTTTGTTGTACTTCATCTGGTGCTGGTTCTACCAGTCCATTCCTGGCTGCCCCGCTATTTTCATTTTCTGTATTTGTTTATTTTATTGTTGTTATTATTGGTATATTTTATCACTATTGTATTGGGATTAGCGCTATCTAACACATTTCTTTTTGTGTTGCGCTTAGGTTCTACTGATCTGCCTGCATTGTATATCTGTTCTACACTGGCCAGTTGTACCGGAGATGTTGTATCGCATGGAGTAGGAGAAACTCCTCATCATGAGCTTAAGAGGCACAGGAACAAACTTCCAAACCTGGCTATGACTTAGAGATAACATATTTGATCTCTTTGGACAACCTGTACTGGCTTTGTACATTACCCCTTCAGTGCTTATCTCTCTCCTTCGGTATTCAACATATTTGGCCCATCACATTCCCTTGCAATGGATCCTTGCAGTAATTATGCCTTTTGGACAGTACCCAACAGTCACACATATATAAATATTACACATTGTAACAGCTATAACATTAGTACCTGCCCTGGAGCTTGAGCGGGCCTTTTGTATTTACCCCTCCATCAATTACCCCACTCTCACTCAA
>NC_134501.1:17894212-17922373 GCF_040206685.1 Ascaphus truei
ACCGCGAGGCCCCCTACCCCGCTACACCATGCCACCAATGTCCCTCCCCCTATCCCGCTACCTCACACAGTGTAGCTCCCGCGGACCGCACAGCACGCCTCACATCTCCTGCACCTCACACATCTCCCTCCGCAACCGGACCGCGAGGCCCCCTACCCCGCTACACCATGCCACCAATGTCCCTCCCCCTATCCCGCTACCTCACACAGTGTAGCTCCCGCGGACCGCACAGCACGCCTCACATCTCCTGCACCTCACACATCTCCCTACCGCAACTGGACCGCGAGGCCCCCTACCCCGCTACACCATGCCACCAATGTCCCTCCCCCTATCCCGCTACCTCACACAGTGTAGCTCCCGCGGACCGCACAGCACGCCTCACATCTCCTGCACCTCACACATCTCCCTCCGCAACCGGACCGCGAGGCCCCCTACCCCGCTACACCATGCCACCAATGTCCCTCCCCCTATCCCGCTACCTCACACAGTGTAGCTCCCGCGAACCGCACAGCACGCCTCATCTCCTGCACCTCACACAGCTCCCTACCGCAACCAGACCGCGAGGCCCCCTACCCCGCTACACCATGCCACCAATGTCCCTCCCCCTATCCCGCTAGCTCACACAGTGTAGCTCCCGCGAACCGCACAGCACGCCTCACATCTCCTGCACCTCACACATCTCCCTACCGCAACCGGACCGCGAGGCCCCCTACCCCGCTACACCATGCCACCAATGTCCCTCCCCCTATCCCGCTACCTCACACAGTGTAGCTCCCGCGGACCGCACAGCACGCCTCACATCTCCTGCACCTCACACATCTCCCTACCGCAACCGGACCGCGAGGCCGCGGCCTACACTCACACACCATGGCAACGATGTCCCTCCCCCTATCCCGCTACCTCACACAGTGTAGCTCCCGCGGACCGCACAGCACGCCACATCTCCTGCACCTCACACAGCTCCCTACCGCAACCGGACCGCGAGGCCGCGGCCTACACTCACACACCATGGCAACGATGTCCCTCCCCCTATCCCGCTACCTCACACAGTGTAGCTCCCGCGGACCGCACAGCACGCCTCATCTCCTGCACCTCACACAGCTCCCTACCGCAACCGGACCGCGAAGCCGCGGCCTACACTCACACACCATGCCACCAATGTTCCTCCCCCTATCCCGCTACCTCACACAGTGTATGACAACACCTACCACTGGAAATCAGATGTTCGTTGAAATAAAATTTGTTTTCCTAACTATTTTACTGTCTGTATAATGTACACAACACTCACCCACACAAAACCCCCTCATACACACACACACACACACGCAAACATCCTGTCATTCTATGCCACACACTACACTCAAAAACATGCCATTTTTAACATGTGTATGACCAACAACACGCACTCACACACGTCACACACACAACATGCCTCATACACACACACACGCCATCACACACCAGCAACACACACACATGCTCTCACACACACCACACACCATGCCACCGATGTCACTCCCGCTATCCCGCTACCTCACACACTCTACCTCCCGCGGAACAACCAGCACGCCTGACATCTCCTGCACCTCACACATCTCCCTCCGCAACCGGACCGCGACGCCGCGGACTACAGTCAAACAGCATGCCACCAATGTCACTCCCGCTACCTAACACACTGTATGACAACACCTACCACTGAAACTCAGCTGTTCCTTACAATAAAATATGTTTTCCTAACAATTTCACTGTCTGTATAATCTACTATATATTTCTGAAAGCACTGTATGTCTGCGTCCCTAGCGGCAATCTCATTGGTCCCTTGGCCCGCCCGCCCCCGCACACCTCTCATTGGCCTGAGGCGGAGTGATGGGCCAAAGGACACAACACACACACACACACACGTACGTAGGGGGGGGTGTTACCTACATTAGCGGGGCTCACAGTGTTAGCAGCACCCGCGCGCACCTCCTCCTCTCCCCGTGTCTCCCGCGCTTTCACCCCCCCCCTCCCCCGGCGCCGCTACAGTCAGCGGGACACACACTATTATTACCCCTTCAGCGCCCCCCCCCCACCCAGTGTCAGCGGCCGTGCGAGACCCCCCCCCCCTCTATATCTCCCACCTCTCCCCCCCCCCACATATACATGCCCCCCTCCCCGGCGCTACAGCTCACCCCTTCCCCGGCGGGGGAACAGCCAGTGGCCAGGCAGCCTGCCTCGCGGCGCCGAGTACCCAAGATGGCGGCGCCCGGGACACAGCGGGGGAGCGGCCACAACACGCTGCCTCCCGCCTCAGATCCACGTGGGACCTGCCGGATGAGTGAGTGAGCGGCCTTCACCTCCCTTCCACCCCCCTTCACCCCCCCTTCACCTCCCCTCCACTCACCCTCCGGTGTCAGTGTCTCCCCGATACCCCCCCCCCTCGGCGCCGCTACAGTCAGTGGGGGAGCGAGCGAGCGCCCGGGACACAGCGGGGGAGCGGCCACAACACGCTGCCTCCTGCCTCAGATCCACGTGGGACCTGCTGGACGGGTGAGTGAACGGCCTTCACCTCCCCTCACCCACCCTCACCCCCGTTCACCTCCCCTCACCCCCTTTCACCTCCCCTCACTCCACTTCTCCTCCCTTCCACCCCCCTTTACCTCCCCCCCTTCACCTCCCCTCCACCCCCCTCTTCACCTCCCCTTCACCTCCCCTCCACCCCCCCCTTCACCTCCCCTCCACCCCCCCTTCACCTCCCCTCCACCCCCCCTTCACCTCCCCTCCACCCCCCCCTTACCTCCCCTCCACCCCCCCTTCACCCTTTCCCCTACCTCCTTACTCCCTCCATCACCCCTTTACTCCCTTCACCTCAACCCTTCCACCCCCCCTTCACCTCCCCTCCACCCCCCTCACCTCCCCTCCCCCACCCCCACCCTCCCCCCCACAACCCACCCCACCCCCCCTTCACCTCCCCTCCACCCCCATCCCCCCCTTCACCTCCCCCATCAACTACCTTCACCCCACCCCCCCTTCGCCTCCCCTCCACCCCCCCTTCCCACCGCCTCCCCTCCCCCTTCCCACCGCCTCCCCACCGCCCCCCCCCCCCTTCCCACCGCCTCCCAGCCCCCCTTCCCACCGCCTCCCCCCCACTCACAGACAGGACCCCCACTCACAGACAGCACTCACAACCCACGCGCCACCCGCCGCCTCACCCTAGCAGGACCCACACTCACAGACAGCACTCACAACCCACGCACCACCCGCCGCCTCACACCCTAGCAGGACCCCCACTCGCAGACAGCACTCACAACCCACGCGCCACCCCGCCGCCTCACACCCTAGCAGGACACACGCCTCACATTTTTACATCACTTATGGCACCAAAATATACATTGTACTGTGGTGTGGTTACAATAAACCATTTTTATACAACATCGTATTACATTTTCTTCCATCTTTCTTTTCAATATTATTATCCAACCTTTACAACAAATACTCACCTATTGTTCCACGATTTATAAATAATGCTCCCTATTACGCATTTACATCCCGGGCAACGCCGGGTCTCTCAGCTAGTAGATACTAAACTCAAAAAAAGCAGTTATTAATAAACAGGGAATAACAAATGGTGACCTTGAAAGGACTTTTTTTTGTAGCTCATTGCTGTACCCCTGCGGTTCCCATCCATTATTACACTGTGCTTGCCCTGTTAGAAAATATGTTTTCCTCAAACCCCTAGTTCATAATTCTTATTGTTGACTAATCAGACTAGCCCTAAGAAAACTGGGTGACCGATCCCAGGCAGTATAGTGTCCTGACTCGTGGGGAGAACAAGAGCTTAATAAGGCCCCAAACAGCCCCTCAGTGTGTGGAGACAGCATGAAGGGGGTGTATACCTGTCACTCACTGCAGGAGCTTCCAAAGTCATGTCCCACAATGCCTTGCTGCTGTGGATGCAAAGCGTTGTGGGAAGTGACTTTGGAAACTCCTGCTGTAATTTACAGCGATGCCCCCAATGATGAGGTACAGTTTGGGCCTTACTTAGGCTACGCTTATAGTGCCGGCGACGGTCAGACTACAGTCGCTGGAAAATCAAATAGAGATGACCCAGCGATCGCGACCAATCCGTGTTGCGCATACTATAAGTGCACGCGACGGTGGCAACGCATTTGTTTTGCCGCGACGCGGTCACTATAAGTGCAGCCTAAGTGTGGAGATCCCGCACAGTCTCAGTAACAGGTTGAACTTGATGGACGCATGTCTTTTTTCAACCTCATCTACTATGTGACTGTGACCACCTACACTGCCCGAGAACAACCATAACAGATTTTTTGGGGCAAACCCCTTGTGGGCACTTTTAAAAACCCTGTTGGGAATCATTGTAATCTAGACAATAAACTCAGTTCATATTACAACTACAATACAATATAGCAATAAACAATAAAGCTTGAAATATGCTTGTACAGTAGAAGCATTTGCAATGTTTTCAGTAACCTTAATAAATAAGTGAATGATGTTGAAGATGTATTAGGAAGACGGAGATTCCATAGATACTCCTGTTCATTTTCCACTACCTTCATTTTACTGTGAGTGATCCACTGTGGTACACTTTATAAGAAACAAGGGTCTAGGTTCTATAGACAAGAATATTTGTGTTTAATTAGAAATGTAAAAAAATAAAATATACAAACTGTAGAGACCTTTACAGATGATGAAACAAGATTAACCAGGTATATGACAGACATTGAGAAAGCCGTGCTTCACTGAATACATTACATGTCCCTGAATTACTCAAACGAGTGGAACATTTTTTCCAAAGTAAAATTGACGTTAAAAAAAAAAATAGAACCATCAAAATACACTGCTAATACAACAATGTCAAAATAAATTAGGCACCGACAAAGAATACTGCAGCTGGCATGGTGCTGGGGGAACAATTTTCATCTCCACCAAGTTTTGTACAACCTGTGAGCTCTTCCCAACTGTTTGGCATTAAATACTTCTTTAGTTCTATAATCCAGTTCACAGTAAACACATCCATGAGTAGTGTCAAAACTGGCAGAACTGTACAGAAAGCAAACTTAAGCATGATGGAAATAATAACAGATACATAGCATAACAACTATAAAAAAAGTTTTAATGAGGAATGTTCCTTTGCTCATACTGATTTTTTCTTTAATATATCATTTATTTATTTTTAACTTATCCCCTTAACCAGGAAAACTGATTTCTTGGTATGACAAAATCTTAATGTTTTGGGAAATCAAAATACCTTCCACCAGTGTCGTAGTCAATAAGACTAACAGCCCTGTAACCCAATGTGTTCCTTTCATTGATTGGTTGTGTTGGATAAAATCCCTCTTTCTCATTCTGTGGGTTAAGAATGTGTGGGTGAATTCCTCTTGGAACAGGGTAATGTATGTTTTCCAGTGGGAAACTTCTGCTTTAACAGACTAACATTTTTATTATACTGTTAAATAAGTTCCACTTATTTCTTGTTCATAAAGATTCTAAGACGTCAGAAGATTGCTGTTCAGCAGACAAAGTTATGGTTTATTCTTATAGCATTGCTTATAGGTGAAAATTCAATCAATGATGATAGTATGTGCTCAGATAGTCATCACAAAACAAAGACAACGAAACCCTTGTTTCTGACGTGCTGCTGATGTTACTTGCAGAGAGATTTTGGAAAGAGAGGGAGCTGATCAGGGTACAACTGTATTTATTGATCGCTAACTCCACCCTCTCTCTCTCTCCTCATGGTTTGTGTAACAAAAAACTTTTTATCATGTTAGGATTCAGACTAGGCCTTGAAATGTTAATCCCTGCACTTTCCCATTAGGCTAATAATATATTGTGAAAAAGAATGCATTAAGCCAGGGGTGCGCACATTTTTTGGAGTGCGCCCCCCTGCGTGGGAGCACAAGCGTTCGCGCCCCCCCCCCCTTGCTTAGATACCGGCGTCAAATGCCGTTGCGGGTCGTGTGACGTCACATCACATGACTCCACAGCGTCATTTGACACGCGTTGTCATGGCGCTGCCGAAGACCCGGCAGGCAGCAGGTAAGGGATGTTGCAGAGGCCTCACTCCTCCCCCAGCATTTAATTTAAATGTCACCGGTGCAGCAGGAGGTGGGAGCAGGAGATGCGTAGGAGACTGCGGCGGTAGAGGTGAGAGGAGAGCGCGCCGACGGAGGCGTGGCTCCCCAAGCGTCACAGCTTGTCATGATTTGATCAAAAGATGCAAACAAAAGTCTCCATTGTCACACAGACTTAGTTTTCACTATGTATAATTTTCACCATATATTGTTAATCCAATGGGAGAAGCGCATGGATTCACTTTATGTTTTTCACATACTGTATGTATGGCCAATTTTTCCGCCTGCAGCAGGTTCCCTAAATGGAGAAGCACAGCATGTATATGTGTATATAGTATGTGTATATGTGTGTATATATATGTGTGTGTGTATATGTGTGTGTGTGTGTGTATATATATATATATATATATATATATCTACAAAAACACAGAAAAAACAGGTGCACTCATAGCGTAAAATTGTATAACAATAAATTTATGGAGTAAGGGATAAAAATGCACACTCACAAACAAAGCTGAAAAAAATGCGTTTTTGAGTACAACTCAGCCCGTTCAGACGCAGGAACCCAAGGAGGAGGACTTCGGTGTGATGTCCGCGGTGTGTCTTGCCACAATAGCCCCTGTAGGTCCTGGCAGGGACCGAAAGCCACGAGGGACGCCGCCTTCCCCTCTCTCCGGTGCTACACAGAGCATACACTGAATAGAGTCTCGCGTGAACTCGATGATGTCAGCGAGGTTTCAGCCGGGGAGAGTTCACAGTGTAAACAGGAACTTGAATGTCTGAATGGCTTGTAGCAAAATGCTAGCAAAGCAGCAGGAGTGCAATAATGTAGATAAGTGCAAATAAAATATATAACCTGGACAGTAGGCTCCACAGCAATCTCTACGCGTTTCGTCTCAAGCGAGACTTCCTCAGGAGTTCACTTCATCAGGAGTAATATATATTTATTTTTTTTACATACTGTAGGCCTTGAAGTGTGATAGCTAAACCAACCTCCAACATCTGTTATGCATTAAATCTTAACTGCAACTCAACTCTTTTGCCTTACATATGAATTCTAAATCACAACATATTCTCAATTAATTGTCTTGATATAAGTTCTCATTCATACATTTTAATATAATAAACGGATTTCTAACAGATACCCTAGTTCAATTGTATACATGATTTAGAACTTGTTCTTAAAAAAAAACAACTATAATTTTAGGTTTTATAAGTATCAAAATAATACATTTAGTGAATATACAGCAGAAGTGTGAAGTATTTTCCAGATTACATGTATAATTGAATTCAATGTGCATACAGTACTTACGTTTAACCTGTGACATTGTGACAAGCACTAACTGTTTCTAGTTTCCACACAACTCATCAGAATGTCATTTCATTGTCACCGTGCTTAGACTTTCTCTAGCTAATCCATTGTGGAAGTAATACATTCCAGAAATATACATTAGCTTTTGAAAGAAACAGTTGAAAGTCCCATGACTGCAGCTTTTCTAAAATGGTGACCTTGTTTGTTAACATTATAGAGGTGAATCTCAAGAGTACTTCAAAATGAAACATAATCTAACAATTGCTTCTCCCATGAGCACTTCAGACCTGCCACTCAAAAAGGATTGAAGATCATGTCAGGAAGGTGGAAGGAATAACCAAATATTATTTTAACCGTATTTGAGCATATGTAATTAGTGTTCATCAAACGTTTGACCTTAGTTGGGCACAGATGTAGTGTACAGAATACATCTGCATTGATACATTTTTCCCTTAGATATTTCTGTCAACTGGAAGTGGGGAATCCAAAATACTGTAAATGCTCAATAATTAATAAGATAAAATTGAAAATTACTATACCAATGTTGAGTTGTTACTTTCAATATCAAGCATCCCTGAATGATATGTAGCAATGTATTTAAATATAATATAATTGTTTTTTTGGGTTTGATAGGAAATTGTGTTCTGATACATTTTTGTGGCATGTTCTAATGCTATAACTACAACCTGGTAAAGGGGCGATATTGTAGTAGCTGTGAGTCATATGTAGCAAAAGAAAAAATTGACTAATGGCCGTATTTTGTAACGGAAATCACATGTATTACATCGTGTCTATTAAAAGTGATATTCTGCGCTTTTAAAAAGACAAACCAATTGTACTTTGTCAAAGCAGAATTAACAGCAGCGCAACCAACAACACCAAAAAGGGGTAGAAACAACTGATAGATTTCAATATTGTAACTACAGGCATACCCCGCATTAACATACGCAATGGGACCAGAGCATGTATGTAAAGCGAAAATGTACTTAAAGTGAAGCACTACCTTTTTCCCACTTATCGATGCATGTACTGTACTGTAATCGTCATATACGTGCATAACTGATGTAAATAACGCATTTGTTACAGGCTCTACAGTCTCCCCGCTTACGTACAGCTTCGGTACAGGTAGGGAGCCGGTATTGCTATTCAGGACATGCTGACAGGCGCATGCGTGAGCTGCTATTTGCCTATTGGGCGATATGTCCTTACTCGCGAGTGTACTTAAAGCGAGTGTCCTTAAACCGGGATATGCCTGTAACATGCTTGAATTTGCATTATAATTCTCTAAACACGTTTTTTTTTTAAATTCCTATGTTTCACAACATAAAGTGCTTCATATTTGGACATCGCAATAATGCTCCCAAAATAACAATCATAACAAGTCCGTAATTCTGTTATAAAAATCAACATGGCAATTAAACTTAAATAGGTGATTTCAGTAATGAGTTCTTTCCACCCCAGGGCCCCAAAATAGGACATTACATTTAAAGAAATGACTTCCATCACCAATAATATTAAATAATAACTTGTTAACAATATGAACAGACATAGCAATATTAGTTTTTCTTACGTTTAAACGGAGCTTTCAAACTGTTAATGATATCCAGATGTGTGCTTTGAAGCTTCCTCCTAGCTAATCTGCTATGTGGGGGGAGGGGGAATTGTGTGTATTTGGGGTAGAATTGTGACTGCGGGGGCAGGGCTTTGGGGGGGAATTATGTGGGTTTGTGTGGGGGATTGTGTGTGTGGGTGGGGGGGGGGGAATTGTGTGTGTTTGGGGGAGAATTGTGACTGAGGGGGCAGGGGAGGATTGTGTGTTGGTATGGGGGGGAATTGTGTTTATGTGTGTGGGGGGGGGGAATTGTGTGAGGGTGGGGGGGGGAATTGTGTGTGGGTGGGGGGGGGGGGTAATTGTGTGTGGGTTGGGGGGGGGAAATTGTGTGTGTTTGGGGGAGAATTGTGACTGAGAGGGCAGGGGAGGATTGTGTGTTGGTATGGGGGGGGGATTATGTGGGTGTGTGTGGGGATTGTGTGTGTTGGGGAGAGGGGGAATTATGTGCGTGTGTGTGATGGAATTGTGTGAGGGGGTGGCGGGTTTGAGGAAGTTGGATTGAGTGAGACGAGGGGGACATTGAGTGATAGAGGAGGGAAGAGAGTGAGAAAGAATGGGGGAGTGGGAGAGGTAAAGGGAGAAAGGTGGAGTGAAATAGGGGGTAGAGAGAGAATGGAAGAGTGGGAGACTTGGGGGAGGAGAGAAATACATTGGGCAGGTGTGAGTGTGAGAAGGGGGAAATAGAGGGGATGTGGGAGTGAGGAGGGGGGCTTGCAATGTTGCCGACATGACGGGCCTCTGTAGAAACTTTAGTCCTGGGCCCCAGGAAAGCTGTCAGCGGCCCTGCATGTACGCTCCACATTTGGACAAATATTGTATCTAAATATATATACATATATACATATCTAAATATATATACATATATACATATATACATATATACAGTATATATATATATATATATATAGAATATTCTTAGCTACAGAAGCATTAAAGACTACTACAAATGGCATTAATACTTAAAAAAGGTAAAAAGAAATAAAATTCAGCAAAACACATCATGAGTTGGCCAGTAGTGTAGAAGTGCAGAAATTAAAATAGAAAAATGAATTAGGCATATTAAGTAAATTCAGCAGAACAAAATCGGCTGTGTGGCTGTATGAGGCTATTCCAAACCTATTGAGACTACCTCGCCAGACTTGAGTTGGTGCAACATAATCTGCGACTTATTTTATGTGTTTTTTAGTTAACAGAGATACCAGAATTCCAGCGAGTGGTAAAAATGACCAGTTTGAGCCAATTTTCTCATACCGCTGGGATTTTCAGAGCCGGAACGAAACTGCTTTGAAAAAATCATTTGCCGTCCGGTTTGGACATGTATGTATGTCTTTATTTATATGTAACATGGTTAGTCTACTCTGCCTGTCTCTTCCCTCGGTCACGTGAGTCCTTAGCAGTCTAGGCTGTGACAGGCCATTCTGTGGGTTTTTGACCCCCCCCCCCGTCATGTTCATCTCTGAGTGACAGAAGTGTGGTGGTGACTCATGGCCTGTGTATAGCCAAACAGGTATAGGTACAGACCTTGAGCCCTCCCCTCTGGGGTAGTGCTAAATGTAGTTAGTTCTCTTCCACCCTTCCAACCGAGTGGAAGTGTGGGGCCTGTCTCTTCACCCTGTGGGAGAGAGCGGCCAGTCAGGCCCTCATGGTTGGCTGGCTCAGGAAGTTCTAAGGCCCCTGATATAGTGGGCGCACGCTTGCCTGTGCGAATGCTTGTGCATGTGACGCACGCTTTTCGTGTGTACGGTCCATGCTGCAGTGAGCGACAGGCTTGGAAGGTACTGTGTGTGTGTGTGTGTCAGTGTGTGTGTGTGTCACTGTGTGTGTCACTGTGTCACTGTTTGTTTGTGTGTCACTGGGGAAGCTGTGTGTGTATGTATATGTCTGTGTGTGTGTGTGTGTGTGTATTAAAAATACAAAAAAAAGACATGCTGTGAGATGAAATTATGTATTAATATTGTGCAACTTTATACACACATGCATACACACACACATACATATATATACCCACGCATATACACATACAAATATACACACATACATAGACATACATACATACATTGCAGATACTGGAAGCGCGAATACTTACTTTTCGGAGTCTTCCCCCCAATCGCCCGGCTCCACGCTCGGCCTAGTGTACAATGGCTGACTAACCACAGCCAACTATAAGTATGGCGCACTATATTACGGGCCTACGGCTCCACACTATGAGAGCCAGCACCATTCAGAGGCCTGGGATCCTCTGATGACCCTATGCACCGCTGTAAGGAAGATCTACAGTGACTGCTGAATAAAGACCCCTTTTCCTTTCATCCTACTCCTGTATGAGTGTCAGTCCCTGGGCAGGAGGAAAGAAGTTAGCTTTAGTGAGGACTGATCTCTGGGCACCCTGGAGCCCACTACAGCTGGAGGCGCTAAGCAACCTGAGGAACATCAGTGATCATCAAAAGCCTGTCCTGGTCTCCATATCACCGCAGACAACTCAGCTCTCTGAAACCTCACAGGTTTGCTGCACCACAACACCTGTAGCCGCAAAACATATCTCCTAGAGGGTGGGGGTACATGTGCTACATATATAGCAACATTAATGTACATAGCACTTCACAGCAGTAATACACGTGACAATCATATAAATAACAAATAATACAAATAACAGATCATGGGAATAAGTGCTTCAGACATAAAACTAACATTTCGGAAGAGGAGTCCCTGCTCCGAAGAGCTTACAATCTAATTGGTAGGTAGGAATAATGTACAGAGAAAGTGGTAGGGCATTCTGGTAAGTGTGTCTGCAGGGGGCCAAGCTTTATATATCATGTGTATAGTATTAGCCACGGTGCTACTCATATGCTTCTTTAAGCAAGTGTGTCTTAAGGTGGATAGAGAGGGTGCTAGTCGGGTATTGAGGGGAAGGGCAATCTAGAGGTGTGGGCCAGTCAGTGAGAAAGGTTTAAGGTGGGAGAGGGCTTTAGATACAAAGGGTGTAGAGAGAAGGCATCATTGAGCAGAACGCAAGAATCGGGATGGTGCATAGTGAGAAGTTAGGGCTGAGATGTAGGGAGGGGCAGAAGAGTGTATAGCTTTATAAGTAAGGAGGAGAATTGAGTGTGATGCAGGATTTGATTGGAAGCCAGGAGAGTGATTTCAGCATGGAGACGCTGAGTCAGATTTACGAAAGAGTAGTGTGATTCTGGCAGCAGCATTTAGGATAGACTGTAGGGGAGACAGGTGAGAGGCAGGAAGGTCGGACAGCAGGAGGTTACAGTAATCAAGAAAGGAGAGAATGAGGGCTTGACGAGTTTTAGCAGACGAGAAACAGAGGAAGGGGCATATCTTTGTAATATTACGGAGGAAAAAGCAACAGGTTTTAGATATATTTTGAATGTGAGAGAGGAGTCAAATGTGACCCCTAGGCATCGTGTTTGCTCTTCTGGGTGTACTGGGTGAACTTCCAAAAGTAATGTGGAAGGAGGTAATATGGGACCAGGTTTGGGAGGAAGCATGAGGAGCTCTGTTTTTGACATGTGAAGTTTAAGTCGGCGGAGGGCCATCCAGGATGATATCACAGAGAGATTCAGAAACTTTGGTCTGTACAGCAGGTGTATGGTCAGGGGTTAGAAAGTAAATGTGCGTGTCGTCAGCATAGAGGTGATATTTAAACCCAAGGGATGTGATTAGGTCACATAGAGAGAGTGTGTACAGAGAAAAGAGAAGAGGTCCCAGGACAAAGGACATGTGAGAAGAGCTTTCAGTATACAGGGACCTGCACATCCAAGAGAAAATGACTCTTTCCCCATGGATATGCACTTCTCGCAGCTACTAGAATATCCCCCAATGTCACCTTATGTCAGGGATGAAATATATGAGATATAGCAGGAATTTTATACTAGTGGCCACAGTTTTTCTAGAAACCCCCCCCCCCCCCCAAAAAAACTTTTGTATTATTGTTTATTTTATTTTGAAAAACGATAATCATAATGTTAGTACCACAAAAACCTGCAATGTTTATTTTGTTCTCTATCCTGATTTCCTGATGCTTCTCATTTTATAGGAAATGAATGCAAGAAAGATGATATAAACAGTAAGTGTATTTTATTGCCTACTACTTAGGAAAATTACCTGTTCTGTATGATAAGTCCCAGCAACGCATTGCAATCAAAACAGGACTAAGTTTTGAACTGGCACAAAACTTTAGTACCCTCCTCCCCATTATGTTGGTTTAATTATCTTAAAATGAATACTGAAAGAAATATACTATGCTGTAATTGTTTAATTTATTTTGATTTTCCACACAAATTATTTAGTAATGACTAATTTCCATAATATGCTTCTAGCAAAATATAGAAAGAAAAATTAGAGTATTTTGAGATTAGACCTTACTTAATCAGGTCTTTAATCAGTTTAGAACATCAAAGTAAGATATGATGAAACACATAGTGACTTCCTGCTGAACTACTCCAAGGCTTCATCAACATTGTACTACAGTGCATGTAATCACCCTAACTTATCTTTGTCACTGCAGAGCAAGGCTTTGCTGACACAGAAGTGGTTAAATCATGGGCATCCAGAAGTCAGGTCCAACTTCCACATCCAACCACGGGTCCCCAGCTCCGTTCAGGCTACAGGATTGAAGGCCTACCTCTAGCTCCCAAGGTAAAACTCTTACGGGGGAGATTGAGTAAGGGACGATGGGGGGGGGGGGAGAGTGAGAGAGAACGGGTTGGTGTGTGAGAGAAGGGGGGTTTAGTGAGTGAGAGGATAGCGGGGAGAGTGGATGTAGGGAGGCAGTAGGACAGTAGCCCACCAAAAAATGTGTGTCCATTTATTGGCACACCTGAAAAAAAGGTTCCCTACCCCTGGTTTAAACAATTTAGAACATTCAAGGGAAGCATTAGATGGTTAGCATTAACATGAATCTCATCCCAATGTTCATGATGTGTCCAAGGTTGTAAATCCTCCTGATTACATTATACTATATGCTAATGAGTTTCATTCACATGCTTTCCTTCAAGGGTGTAATGCACAGTGTGATGACAACCATATTAAATGCAATATATCTCAGGCTATCTTCAACACTGACTGAAATGTGTTATTCTTCTTCTGTAATATAGACAACTAGGTCCACACAGCACTGTTAAGTAGAGATTGGTGAAAGTTTGACTCTCACATTTCCACACAAACTCTTCTATTTCTTTGCAAATTCACGTAGGTTTGTGCAAACATTTTGTTACAAAACGTATATGCGAAAGAGCGCAGTTCCACCTTTCACCACTAGAGTTCGCTTCCAGTTGAGTGATTGGGATGGTATATATACCACAGCCTTATCACATGTCATCTAATGCCAATAAGGTAATGATAAGTCATGTTTTCACCCGTAATGAGCACTTCATTAACTATAACGGACACTCGTGATAATGATGTGCAAAAAAGGTGTTTACCCTAAAATCGCATAACCACAAAAGCCAGTTAAGGTAAAAGCCAGTTAAGGTAAGTTACGTTAGTTAAATCATACCTAAACATGGTGCTATTTCAATCCAGATCCAGAAATAGGAGTGTTTTTTTTATGCAGAGAGACTATTTCAGTAAAGTACCCATTGACTTACAGTATAAACCTCCTAAAATACTTCTCTATACAACACGTGGAGAGATACCTCAGAAATATGCTCATTTGAATATGCTTTGCCTGTTTAAATTAGCATATTTTCCAGATATCTCTGATGTATTCACAGGTGTGTGTCTCCCTTTAGCCCTCCCACCTTCAGGGTCTAGAGAGGAGTAAGTCTCAGACTTACATAAAGCCATGCTACAATAACATGACGTTAAGAGTAGGCTAATCAAATATACAGCTGCCACTCTCGCATATAATTAGCTTTTTTGATATACATTAACCTCACAACAAATATTGTCCCTTACTGCTGTGGTAACGTTACGTGATGAGATGAGATGACTTTGTGGATGTATTCCGTAATGTAATAAAGGCACGAAACCCCAACTGTTTTTTTTTTATACTCTATCATATACTTTAATCATGCCCACAACAAACTTTAAGCATCTCTAAAAATCCAAAAGTGTCTTTTTTCTAAAGACTGAAAAAAGGAATATTTGGTTCTAAGTATTTCTCGAGAAAGAACTTTTACTTTGTGACCAAATCATACTTAAATAAATGGGTAAATAACATGTGCTCTCCATCTGCTGTATAACTCCTTCCAGTATTTTATCATCTGATACATTTTTGTTAAGTCAGATGCACATTTTTAATACATACTGTATTACTTATTGTGTGTGCACCAGTGCTGGGATATTTTATTACCACAATCCTAAATCTAAACCATGTCTTGTAATTATGAAATAACACCATGGTCACTTTTCATCTCTTCGACTGTCATTCTTTGAAGGTCATTTCTACAAAATAACAGCGAGAATACAAATGTACTTCTCTCTGTTGGTTATTCATGCATCACTTAATGTTGTTACTTTAAGAGGAATCATTATTTTCATTACTTAAACATCATTGAGTCTCTCCCAAAATACAGAAGAGAATATTTAATACAGTAATATATCTACTCAAACACCACAACTGCTTTTATTAATGGTATACAGTATATGATAGAAACTGTAATTACATACTCAAAGAATGCCAAAGTATTTAAGCCATTGCATATTTGCACATCATTTTCCAGTTGTTTTCTATCCAAATGTAATCATTTAAAATGTTCAATTCCGACCTACCTGTCCAGCGCCAGGGCAAGCTGAGTGACAGTGATAAGGCTACCCCGACACCAGAGGATAATTGCTGTATTGTATTGTATGTCTTTATTTATATAGCTCCAAAAGTATACTCAGCGCTTAACAAAGAATACAGTATAAGGAATTAAAATCATACATTAAGCGCAGCAAAAATCAGACAATAGGAAAGGAAATCCCTGCCCCGAAGAGCTTACAATCTAAGAGGTATGATGGGAGACTTACAGAGGCAGCAGGTGAGGGAATAAGTGCTGTGTATGGCAATTCTTGGCCACAATGGGTGGTAGGAGTGGCTGAGTGTGGGACAGTAACCATGAGTGCAGACTGTTGGGATGCTTAGTTTGTGGGGTGGGTTTTAAGGTTAGTCAGTATTAAATCAGAAGGTTAACACCATTTACAGGGGAAGAGATGGCAAGGAGGCATGGGGAGTTTCATCTGGAAGCATGAACCCCACACCACATACAGCTCTTCCACTGCAGCCAAGGACTCTGGGTATGACATGAAATGACCACATAGTGTGTCACTTATTGCTTCTTAGCCACTTTAACACGAATCCCTTTACAGTTATGCCTGTGGTTTGAAACAGCTTTTACAGCACAGCCTAGGTAATAGAAGTGCATGGCCAGCAAACCTACTGTACTTAGAGGCAGCTGTTTCAGCCTTTGGTTCTCATCGGTGGAGGGATGGTTGCTGGCCATGCATTGTGAAGCTGGTTGTGGTTACATACTACAGTACATCATGTGTGCAGACAAAAAAGTGACAAAACCCTGCACCGTACAATCATGATAAATAACAATTCCGAACACACTCATGTCTCAGACAGGTCCCCAAACCGATACAACAAAAGACAAAGATACCCAATGCTACATCCAATGTGACAAAATACATAGTTAAATACTTCAATGTTAGTATTCTCATGAGTAAGGGTCATTTAGTTAAACCCTTTGGCCAAAGTGTTTTAAGCTTGCAGCCACTTCACGGGATGATCAGTATATGCAGGTCCCAAACCCTGCCTCACCCCATGATCGCATATGCATATATTTTCAAAATAGAAATGGTTTGAGTTGTGTGGGGTAAGCTTTTGTTATTATATGGCAGGTAACCAGCCTCTGCTTTTGGAGTTCTAAATGTAGGCATTATATCACTGACACGCATTCATTTAAAGAATGAGTGCAATTAATCTACCTGATGATTTTACTGACCTCATCAAAATGTAAATACAGCCCAAGCTCAATTCAATTTACCCCTGTAATTATCTGTTTTTGCAGATGTAAGAGGAGGGCTCCAGCAGGCTTCCTTCTTTCCCTTGGATATGGTTAACAATTGCTAGATACCTGTATCTCAGAAATATAACATCTAGAACTAGCCAAACTAAATGTCTTAGTACACATGGAGTTGGGATTAAAAAAACCCCACTGATACTGTAACTACTGATCAATACAATTTAATTTGCAGACCCAGCTTGCTGAAAGGAATCACCCATTCTATGCTGACTGTAGTATAAAAATGGCTATAATTTATTTGTATACAGTACATTAGGTAACAGTGTCTTGATGTGCCAACTTAAAAATGAGTCTCCATGGCTTAGTCACATCTGTAACCCTCCTTGCCCGGCTCCCTAAGGAGGTAACATCAGTGAAGTGGTGTAGACACATCTGCAACCATTTACTTTGCCTCAGGGGCTGTTAGTGGTCTGCTGGGCGATGGAAAAGATGAGTGTCTGGAGTTTTTCTAGTGCAACATCAATCTTTATTTAAAGTCCCCATGCTTGGCGACACTGCAGTCACTGCACATATTAAATTGACTGGGTTGCACAGATTTTTATCCATACACATATCAAGGATGACTTAGATCTTCCCTGAGTGCCCTCACTTAACGCATGGGAGGTGTATCTCTTATTCTATTGGTAATATTAATCTGTGGTATCAATGCCCCAATCTTATCCATTTATTTGAAGTCCCTTTCACCGTGGGCCTTTGCTGTGAACCTGGCCTGTGTAACATTACTGTTACTACTTCAACCCTGCTTTGGAACTGCCACTCCCTCAGTGATACTGAACTCGGTGGGTGGGGATCTGCTTTTAGGGCTGATCTCCTGGTGGCACCTCTGCATGGCACAGATAGGCATTCTACATTCCCTCCCTGGGGTCATGCTATTTCTTAATATAGCCCTAACACAAAGGACCTTATTGATGGGGCACTATCCCTATCTGGAATAGACTAAAAAGGGGGCCTGAACTATACTCTGGGAAAAATCTTCCCACTCTCTGACCTGTGATGCTTCTCTTTATCTTGCATCCTGGCACTGGAACTGTATTGAAAGTCCAGATAGGGTTCTGGAGCTCTAGAGTGTTGCAAAAGTATGTATAAGAGAAAAATTAAAAAAAAAAAAAACAATTTTCCATAATAATTATTCAAAATTCTCCATGGAGTGTCCGATACCAGTCCATAGTAGATTCTTATTGTTTATTGAGGGGCTTAACCACAGGCAAAAAATTGGAGATAGCGCCTACTGTACCTGACTTAAACAAAAGTGTGAAGGTTTTGTGATGCACTACCAGTAGAAATGAGGGAGAGAAAGTGACTCCAAAAATAAAAAATGTATTAGATCATAAAACAGAGGTATACACGGTCCAACATGTTTCGCACAAGGTGCTTTGTCAAGGTCCCTCTTCTACTGCTGGTGCATCGCAAAACCTTCAAACTTCTGGCACTGGAACTTAAACTCTCCCAGAATCCCATGCGCCTTTATATACCTCTGATGACACAGTCTACTGCGTCATCACTGGGTGGAGCTTACCTTCTACTCTACTGTCAACTCCTAGGGTACCTTCCGTAAAACACCAGGGGTGGTGGGGGTGGTGGGTGTGGTGGTGGCGGTTGTGGGGGTATTACACATCTTTGAAGATCTCACTGGCATACCACCTATAACAAGTTTATGTGGTTTCTTTAAAAAAATGTGTGTTATATTTTTCTGTTGAAGAATGAAATATAAATCAATAAATAAATGAAACCAGAATGCTGAATATTTATAAACGTGTTCCGGTATCCTGTGGGTTTTCATTTCTTTTAGCCGCAGCTTTACAGGAGGCAGAAGACGCCCGCGCCAGGCGTTATTGCATCGTTATTGCACAATAACACGTTACCACTGCCGCCAGTTTTATCATGAGATTTGCCGTGGCTTCATTCAAACAAATGGAGCTGCAAGTTATAACATTGACTGATTTGCACACCCCCTCACAAAAACTATTGCACTAACGTCTGCGACATCTGTATTTCTAGCGGACCTGGTGGTTTTGTGTGAGATCGGAGATACAGTACTCAGCTATCGTTTCTCAGCACATTAAGTACAATCACAAAGTAAAAAGATTATTTTTATTATTGTCGAAAGAAAACAAGAGTTTGTGATACTATTTAATAACAGTATAAGAGTTCCCTGTAGATTATATTGTAGTGTTCAATGCTTTAAAAAATGTACAAGTCTCCTCTTTTTGTGTACTTATGCACTATTTCTAGACCACTAAAGCCCCTAGAAAAAAGCACTTGGCTTAGGTAGGCTCCGGAATGAGTCCAACGAAAGTAGGTTTCAAGCAATCTCATTGATTCCATGCAGTGCAGAAAAATGAAGTAAGAGACCACAAGTAGTATGAAAACTAGAATACTATTAAACACCTTATATCTGTTGGCTAACAAATAATTTTATATTGCATGCAAATTATACTATTCCAATTCACTAACTTAATCATAATATCTTTAGAACATTTTTAGCTAAAATCCAGGAATAGAATATACTGACAAATACACATCTGGTGAAAAAAAGTATAACAAAGCTGTGTGGCAGGCTGCAGATAAGCAAGTGGCTATATATATATATACAGTATATATATATCTATAGATATATATATATATATATATATATATATATATATATATATATATACATATAAATAAACATTCTTCATACATTATATACATATATATATATATATATATATATATATATATATATATATATATATATATATATATTAGCCGAGCTTCAATAATCAAAAAATAAATAGATAATACCGTTCTGTGGCTAACGAAATGCTTTTATTTGTGCAAGCTTTCGAGATACACTGATCTCTTCTTCCGGCGATGTTACAATGAATGAAGCAAGCAAAAGCTATACTATAAACAGTGTCTATTGGAATGTTATCTGTGCTGGTCCTTCCCCCGGTGTGGATGTGTTTTATGGCTGGAGGTGTCAAAAGGTTCCTGAAAGCAAGTGATGAAGAGTGTGTATGTGTATCAGTGTGAATAAAAATGAATGGAGAGCCCACAGTATATACAGTGCTTTACAAAAGGTGTGTGTGGAGTGGGAGTGGATATAAATGGTGTGGGTGGGTGTGGAAATATGCATACATATAGCACAGTATGTACAGACATGGCCTATAGCGCTCATGGGAAGAGAGTTCACTTGTGTCAATAATGACTTATAAAATTTCGATCTCTGTTTAGGCCACTGCTAAGTGTCCCGAACAGTTGCATAAATTTGTATTCATGCAACCGTCTCTCTTTCGGTGTTTTAAGATTTCCTTTGAATATGGCAACCCTCAGATCGTTCATCTTATGGCCAGAGTCAGAGAAATGTTCGCCAACATTGTCTGTACATACTGTGCTATATGTATGCACACACAGCTGTCTCTCTCACATACTTATACTCCTTGTTTTTCCATCCCTATACACCATAGGGACCACATAGTACCCACACACACTTTTAGTTGTGCTACTAACTCTCACATTTCCACACCCACCCACACCATTTATATCCACTCCCACTCCACACACACCATTTGTAAAGCACTGTATATACTGTGGGCTCTCCATTCATTTATATTCACACAGATACACATGCACACTCTTACATCACTTGCTTTCAGGAACCTTTTGACACCTCCAGCCATAAAACACATCCACACCGGGGGAAGGACCAGCACAGATAACATTCCAATAGACACTGTTTATAGTATAGCTTTTGCTTGCTTCATTCATTGTAACATCGCCGGAAGAAGAGATCAGTGTATCTCGAAAGCTCGCATATATAAAAGCATTTCGTTAGCCACAGAACGGTATCATCTATTTATTTTTTGATATATATATATATGAAGAATGTTTATTTCTTAAGCATGTGTTACATTGGCATCTGGTTTTGCATTTCTGAAGTTAGGTATTTTCCCCACTGTTGAACCCTATGGTATATGGAATTCCTGCAGAAATCACAATTCTTATAAAAAAATGTATCCATGACAAATGGGATTTGGCTTTTTAATCATTTTTAGATACATTTTCCTTTCAAAGCTCTTACAAAGTTGTCACCAATACAATAAACCAGTTTTAATTTGGGACACAAGCAGATTTATCTAATCGTAAACCATGATAAATCAAGTATTACAAATGTAAATTGATCTTTATTTTTTAACTAAATGACATACAGCATCTGGCATCTTTTGTAAGATCACAAATGATACTTTGTGCATTGTTATATTTATTCCGTTAAATGTAATTTTCTTTCACATAGATCAAATGTATTGATTAATTACTAAATCCAGTTCCTTCAGAATTCATTGGTTCTGCCATCTTTTTTTATAATTACATCAGGAGTCCCAATCAGAGTATGCTAATTTGTTTCCTGTTTCTCCAATCTGGTTTCTAAATCTGTGAAATAAAATGATTTATGCATTGGGTTTTCTTGTTAGGAACAATGACTTACTCTCTAAATGTGTATGAAATCATTTTTCAATAGAGCTAAAAATATTTTTCAGACTTTGTAGTAAGACATTGAATCAAACACATTTTTGTAAGTAAAGTTTTTATCCTTTACACAAAGATAACGATTTTTTCTGTTTATACATCACGGCACTTACTGCTACAGAGGCATCGGCTTTTATTCGAACACTTCACGCAGTGTATACCTCGGAATACCCACGTCATGGCGCAGGATTTCTTCCAACCGTACCGCCTTTAGATGCGAGTGCAGAAAATAGCATTTTACTGTTCTGGTTTTTAAACACCTGAAATTGACACAGTAGCACAGTAGCACAGTACTGTACACATTACAATTCATTCATTTCATTGCATACAAAGAAACAGAATCCATGAAATTCAAACAAAGCAACCGCGATAAACACGGGTGCCTGGGGCGATTGGCCGCGTTAGTGCCGCGTGGAGTACAGCAGCGCACACGTAAACGGCGCCGTGATTTGTTTGAATAACGGCCGCTGCTTCTGTAAATGTATCAAGACTAAAGGCAGAAAGGGACAGAAACACTAAAATGATATCAGCATTACCTGATTTTTCGCTAACCCACCTAACATTGCTTTTATCTATATATTGAAGAGCAGAGGCATTAAAGATATCGCCCACTTATACCTTGCGGCCATGTTTGGTCACAGTCCTGCTCGCGCAGCGAGCCACGGCACATTTAAATCTGTTAGTGGTGTACCCCAAAAAACGGGTATCACGGGGTTGTGGCAAATCTCCTTAACTGTCATTATTCCCAATTCGGTTATTGAGGCAACATGTCGTTTCAGAGGGTAGTCTTTGCTTCACATTTGCTGTAGAGACTTGTGAGGTCTTGCAAGCTTGTGTAATGCTATTCATGAAAAATGATCATATTCAATCTTTGAGGTGTCTGAACATGCTATGCAAGTGTTGATGTTTCCTTTCTGTTTCTCCTCATACGTTTGCTTTTATCAGTAGGACTATGCTATGTCTATCTTGCCAAAACCCCAGAGATGTATTTTGCTATTGCAGCGTAATACTGTGTACAGTATATCTCTGTGTTTTATTAGCCTTCAACCTTTTTTTTCTCACTGTTAGTGTGCAAAACCATAGTATTTATATCTTGCTGTGTGCTGTTATCACACTACTGTCTTTATACAGGTAAGATGTATGCTATTTTGATCTATCTATGTTCTTGGATCAGTACTGCAGCTCATCTTCTTTAATGTCTGCATTAATAAGCAGGTGACAATGCAAATCTTCTTGCAAAGTTGTTCAAGTAACTGCATCTGTTCTGGATATGAATGTGTTCCTTTGTTTTCAATTGTGTGTTCAATGGTGGTTGGGAAATGTTTTAGCCATTTCACATGGAGCCGTTAACTGTATCCTTAAAATCTTGCCCCCCCCAACTGGTTTAGGAGTTTCTTCCCATAAAGCCCCCCCCCCCCTCGCCCCCAGAGAAGAGACTGCCACTTATATCCATGGGCCTCAAAATGAAGATTGTGCACTGGTAGTGTATGGGACTCACTGTGCTTGTAAATTCTGCTGTGTATGCAACTATTGTCATATAAGAATACATTATGTTGTCACTGCAGAGAAAGATACATGCCACTTTAAAACATTTCCATATATTAACATTGCAAATTGCATGCAATCTCAGCACAAGCAATAATAATATCACAGTCACATGGCCGACCCATTGAATCTACAATGTGCAAAATAAACAATACACACAAAGGCCGATGTTATTATTCTACTTTGTGCATTGGGAGAAAACTGTAACGCAGTGGGAAAATTGCAGAAAAGTTTAATCTAATCAGGGCATCGGTCGGTACCGTGTACCAGGAAAAAAAATGGTTATTCCATGCGGCATTTACATATTCAATAACTCAACATATGTGTAGCAGGACCTCTTTCCAACAGGGTGAGATGAAGATTAAAAAATTTCTACAGATGTTCATATTTCATATTTATAAATGTATGTCGTCTCAAGGTTGCCTTTAAAAGAACCTTACCTTTCCTTATTTTGAGTCACGGGAGTTGCTTGTAACTAATACATTATTAGCCTTTTCCCCTTTCGTACACATGCAAAAATTAGCAAACCAGTTTTAATATACCTTGGGTGCAATTAGAAATTAAATGACATGCCTTACCTATACTAGTGAAAACATTTAGAAAAGCTTTTAGAGGTGGAATGCCCAGGACTCTTCTGTGCCTGTTTCCTTGGCAACGCAGCCTTTTTCTTAAATGGCAGAGTAAATAAGTCGTTTTTCACATAATCCTCACAATTGTCTTGACAATAATAATAATAATAATAATGGAAAAAAATCTCACGGTGAAGAACATAGAAACAGTGAAATGTTTACATTTCATATTGGTGATTTTGTTTTAAGACAATGAAATGCAGATTGAGGTTGTACGTTTGTAACAAGGGTAACTAACGATTTACTACAGTCTTCCAATGTAATGTACGTTTCAAACTAATGCAGCAGTGTCACTATATCTTTTAAGCGTATCCCCTTTGTTTTCATTTGGGGATAAAATAATAGCGAGGCTTTGAAAATGAGTCACAAAGCTCTGTATGTCACTATAAAAAGAGATTAAGAGACTGGCATATATTGTAACAGATTTCCTGGAAGGCGTCCTGTGGTATAATAATCCATATTAAAAATGGATCCAAAAAAAGAGAAAAGAATACAGTACCTACTTTTGCATGCTTTCTTTATTCAAATAGTTACATTTTAATGCTACCTAGTGGACTAACATCAACTAATTGGTTTACAGTGTATAGTTAGTGTTGATTGTATATAACAAAATCAATGGGTCCCATGGGTGCACATTGATGGAAGCTGTTGTGAAGTCATTCAGCATGTCCCATAATTAATTTTATATTATCATTCCCTGGAGTATTGCACTTAACTGGTCTTTTCAGGCGTCCCCTCTGCCGAGCTCAGAACAGCATTTCTTGCACCAAGTTCGCAGATTGTGGAGAGTAACCTCCTTACAAAAGTGGTCAATGGGGATTCAAACATGCATAGGGTAGACATAAGACTATGCTAAATAGGAAAGAAAGCCGATGATCAAGTAGGGTCTGAGGGTTCTACAGTAGAGAGGAACATGGTTTGACTAAGGGAACCAAATGGTTCTTATCTGCTGTCAAATTCTGTTTCATTGTAACTGTGTAACCCCTGCGGACTTTCATGGCTTTTTCCGAGCACTCTGTAAACAATTACAATTTGGTAGACAATATCACAATGTTATACAAAAAGTGTGGGTTATAGGCAGCGCTCCACTGCTAGAAAAATTAATGAATGAATAAAAAAGGTGCAGCGGAACAATGGAGGGACCTTAAACCCTCCTCAACAAAATACAAAAAAACATAGAGGTTCCCAGCACACAAATTCCAATGTTGGTCCTTTGCAATGCCACACACACATACAGATTTAACCAGACGTGCTGGTTTGGGCACTGGGGCAAGCCATGGGACTGCGACCGCGGTTTCCCCTGTGCCAAATAATTACTGATCCGGAAGCATGGAATCCCAGGAATGCGTCGGTGGCAGCACTATCTCTGGAGCTGCGGATTTCAGATTATCCAGCCACAGCTCCGGACACAGTACGTCTCGCTAACATCTGTTGATGTTTTATTTTTGTTTTAATTGAAATTTACATATACTGTACCAAAGAAAAGTAATGTGGAAACCCACAAGCAACAGGCTTTGATTGGTTAGTTCACAGCTTTTAGTAAAGGATTGGTATGTCACTGTATATATAAGGTTATATATAACTATATAAGCGCTTTGATGATCTATCATCTTTATATATATATATATATAACTCTGTAAGAACAACACATTTTCTCAGCTTCTGGGGAATAAATATGCTTTCATGGATAATGTTTAGTTAAATGTGATCTGCTACCTATTGATTCCATGTACACGTTTGGGAGTGCAGTTGGATACTGTTTGATCAGAGGAAATGCATTCATGAATTGAAACTGTGGCCATTTTGTCTGATTTCAAATGCAGTCTCATACTTTTGACATTTATGAGCTGTTGATAAAAAAAAAAAAAAGCTTCTTAGAACACTTTTTTTGTACAACAGATTCATCATCCAGAATCAATTATATGAGTGAGACCTATTTTAGTAGACTCCTAAGCACTATATATAGCCCCTCAAACCGATTCTCTAAAGAACATATGGAGAAACGAAACAAAAGAAACAGCGCACAACGCCAAATAGTGAAGGAAATTCAACAATATATTATAGAATTAAAAAGGGGGTAATATATCTGCGTACAGTACATGAAAAAAGTTGGTAAAAGGCATGTAGTGTGTATCACACTGTTTACCACTCGGCAGCTGTTAGCTGTAGATTCAGGTGCTTGCTTCCCTCTGCTGCTGCAGCTCAGTTGATTCTGGGGCAGGACGTCAGTCTTTTCACTCCCAAGGGGATTTCCCTTCATGCAGCCAGGTTCAGCAGCTGGTACTGGGGCTCGGTGAAATCGCTCCTGCTTCCTGGCCGATATGAAGCTGCTCCTGTACCTCGGCAGGTGTATCCTCTGCACAGAGGTTAAAACGCAGCTTGCTGGGGTGCCCTCAGCGTGCCACGATGCCGCTCCGTCGCGGGAACGCTGTGTAATGACGTCACTGTCTACACAGCAGTGGTGGATTCAATAGGGAAGTTTTGAACAGTCTTACAAAGTCTCTCACAAGTGTCCAAAACAGCACACAGGATGAAATAAAAACAGGACAGGCCAATACATAGACAAAGGCCAATGTAAGCAGATTTAAGGCAATAGAATGTTACATCCCGACTAGTTTCGTAGAATTAACTACTTCTTCAGGGAGAAGTATGGAGAAACACCTGTGCTCATAAAAGAGCACACCTTGGATACCTGAGAGATATGCTAATGAGATAGGCAAAGTTTATTTAAATGGCTCACACCCCACACTTCCTAAAAAGATCTCCCTCTCTCCCTCTCTCCCCTCTCTTCCCTCTCTCTCTCTCTCTCTCTCTCTCTCTCTCTCTCTCTCTCTCTCTCTCTCTCTCTCTCTCTCTCTCTTCTCTCTCTCTATCTCTCTCCCTCTCTCTCTCTCTCTCTCTCCCTCTTTCCCTCTCCCTCCTCCACTTTGGATTTGTTATAATATGGGATCGGATTGTCATGTGACGCTGCATTGTCGTGGTGACGTTACATCACCAGTGACGTGTTCCCATGATAACGTGCCAACAAATGATGCAGCAACATCATGATGTTGCCTGGAACCCCCTTACAGCGTAGTTATGCCACTGCTAAGGCCTCGGGCATGGTCAGCGCTTATGCGCTGACCCGTGCTGAGGCGTGCTGTTGCTCGAAACTGAGCCCCTGCAACCAGAAGCGTGTCTCACACAGTTTTGAAAGGGCGCAGGGCCGGTCACGTGAGTGGTTTCGCCCAATGAGGGCGAACCAGCTCCGTGATGTCACTGGCCCGCCCCCGTCCCTGACGGCCGCTGTGTAAGGCCAGGGAAAGCACTGTTTTCCCTGAGCCTCAGCGCACCTCCGCACTGTTTGGGGCACTATGTCCCAAGCCTAACATTACACAAATACAATGAACAGATGCAGCAAGCGTTATTGCCCCTTTTCTTCCCGCTGGTGCGTTGTGCGTGTCCCATGGCAAAGTGTCATTGGGGGCATTAACGCCAGCTACATCTGTCGCAAAAGTTACTACACCTGCTGATAACACAGCATCTCACAGGATTTCCATAGGGTTCAACGGCAGTGTGATATCACAGAATATGCCCCCATTACGCAGTACTGTATCTCTTTTCTTTTCACCAAGACACATCTACTGTAATTTAGTGATTAAAAGCAAATTAGACCTTACTCGGGACCCTTTCCTATTAACAGGTCCACCCGAGAAAAAAATGATTTATCTCTGACTCCCAGACTAAACTGAAACACCCTCACTCTGTCCACCTGAGTGTGTCCTCACTTTTTAGGGAATAGTACAGCCAAGACCTGCTGCGCGTCCTTTCTGATGTTATCACGTGTTATAAGCACGGTTATGGACTGGTACATGATCCCTGAAAAACATGAATCTTAAGTAATACAGATGTACCACAAGGAAGGAAGAGGGGTTTGTGTGTACCCCACACTACACCTAAGGGAGTGTAATTTTTATTCCGTAATAGGAAAACCTTACTATATCTGATACTAGCTGAGAGACCCGGCGTTGCCCGGATGTAAATGCGTAATAGGTAGTATTATTTATAAATTGTGGAACAATAGGTGAGTATTTGTTGTAAAGGTTGGATAATAATATTGAAAAGAAAGATGGAAGAAAATGTAATACGATGTTGTATAAAAATGGTTTATTGTAACCACACCACAGTACAATGTATATTTTGGTGCCATAAGTGATGTAAAAATGTGAGGCGTGTGTCCTGCTAGGGTGTGAGGCGGCGTGGTGGCGCGTGGGTTGTGAGTGCTGTCTGCGAGTGGGGGTCCTGCTAGGGTGTGAGGCGGCGGGTGGTGCGTGGGTTGTGAGTGAAGTCTGTGAGTGTGGGTCCTGCTAGGGGTGTGAGGCGGCGGGTGGCGCGTGGGTTGTGAGTGCTGTCTGTGAGTGGGGGTCCTGCTAGGGTGTGAGGCAGCGGGTGGCGCGTGGGTTGTGAGTGCTGT
>NC_134501.1:17927573-17937573 GCF_040206685.1 Ascaphus truei
CACAGGTATAGGTCTCCGGTATGGGGTATAGGTATGGGTTATGGGCATGTGTTAGCGCACCCCATTTGGTGTTAACCTTGATTCAAGTCAATGGGAGTTAACCCTGGATTGGGCCCTGGTACCTGTACCGGTACTTCCTGAATCTGGGCATACAGGGCTTATTCTACAGTATAAGCTCCAAAGTGGCTGATCCGATACAGTCATCGGCCCCAAACTCCCATTCAAGTCAATGACAGTTTTTGTCCAAAAGCTTTGGAAATTACAGAGTAAGTGAAATGAGAAGATATAACTAATGCTGGAAATTGGATTTTTGAACTGGGGGTATGGCTAAATCCATCAATGTTATTAACCTCCCTCCAACCCCCCAAAAAACTCATGGGTCAATCTTCACCCCTTCATATAATTTAAAATGTGAAACATTCCAAATAAATCAATGTTACAAAAATTATTATAATAAATAAAAATATAGGCCTTCATCTGTTATCACTTACTGTATCAGCACAAAACCAAACGGCTTTAAGTTTACAAACGGGTATAATCCTGTTTCAATAGAACAATAATATTACTGAAACTGAAATACATTATAAAATGTCCCAGAAACTTTAACATTCGGAATCCTCGTATCGCATCTTTTCTTTTTTACGACGCGCCATTTTTTCAGCACAGCGCTTTCCCACAAGAAGCGAAGACTTTATATAAACTTCTGGATTGAACAAAGAAAGAGGTGGGCTGACCAAGTTCCTAAAAAAAATATATTCTGTGGGTGTTCGCCATTAAGACTTGTACGTTATGGTGACATGGATGAATTCATTCAACTGAAACTCTCAAACTCTGCCGTGGAAACTAGTATTGCATTGATTGCTTCAATTATTTTATTTTTTAAGATCCTCACGTATCTTAATTCCTTTACAATCCTTAAATCCTCTGAAAGCTCTCAGTGTACGTCCTCCATGCAATCCAAAATTCTCTACCACTTCTTCTATTTCGTTGTCCCCCTCTGTAAAATTAGAATGCCATCTTCAATGCAAAGGTATCGAGATTGTCGGATTAGTGTTTTGCACATTCTTTGCATGCTGATTCCGGAGTAAATAGCCTGGATTTTATATTGTTAATCAAACTTTTTAGAAATTGATTCCTGTTGATGGTGAGAACTTTATCACCATGATGTAAAACGTCATTACCGAACGTAATTTTTCAAAACGCTTCTTTTGCTTTGATGTACACTTGCCTGTTTTTTCGGTCTGACATTCTAAAACCATTAACGTTCTATTTATTTCTGAGAGCATTATGCAAAGTACATTTTCAAGTTTGTCATTCCAAAGAAAGTTCAGGAAGCTCCAATAAAACATCATAAAGCACATCTCCATTTTCAACAAATCCAGGCGATTCCATAACCTTGCATAAACTTGCATAGCTGAAATGTTCCCATAGATCATACAATTGACAAATAGCGTTGACAGTCCTAAAAGATGAAGAAACTCATCTTCCGCTATATACCCAACCAATTTTCAGCAATTGACATTGTAGAGACTCTGCACAGGCTTTCAATTAATCCTGATTTTTCGGAGATCTGTGTGGAGATCTTTATTACCCTAGTGGCTAACCGCTAAGGTAATGAAGGGATTAACCCTCTCGCTACCACCTGGGAGGCCTAACCACCCTCCCCGGGGGCAACTACCCCTATTAGTCAGATCTGGCAAATAGAGCCCATTTTTGAAGCATAAAAAAATACACATTGCAATGTATACTGTATTTTATTGGATTTTGCAATCAGTAGCGGATTTCCCATTAGGCCTGTGAGGCCTGGGGCTAAGGTGGCAAAAATGTCCGCCCCCATATACTTTTGCCGGCCTCTCAGACCTAATGGGGAGTAATTTTATCTGTTGCAGCTGGCTCCATACCTGCCGCCCTCCTCCTCCTTCTGAACCTCAGCGTCAAATGAAGCTGCAGACATCACCAAGGTGACGTCATGGCAACGCGAGATCGCAGTGTCAAATTACGTCATGATGTCATGTTACCATGACAACGTGACATCGTACGACATCACGTCGGTGATGTCTGCGGCGTCATTTGACGTACGATTCAGAAGGAGGAGGGGGGGCAGCAGGTAAGGAGGCCAAAGAAACAGCTGTGCCCAGGGGCGGTGGATTTTGAAATCTGCCACTGATTGCAATAAAATAAAACATAAGCCAGCAAATCCATTGATTGTTCAATGGGCACCCTACAATGGATTTAATGGCGTGTGTTTGTTTTTATTGTGTTGCAATGTGTATTTTATTTAATTGTGGTTCCGTCTAATTCTGTTTTGAAATGTATTGTATTTTATTTTTTGGGTAATTACGGTATGTGTATTTTATTTTGGTTAATGACCAAAACCACTCTATTAGCAACATTAGTGTAATAGGGATATTGGACATTAGTCTAGATGGGGGTGAGTGGTTAGGTCACCTGGGAGGGTTTAACCCTTTCATTACTTTAGCGGTTAGCCACTAAGGCTGCGGCCACACTGCCACTGAGTGGGCTCTAGGGGCTTGGCGAGACAGATGAAATTGATTTCCAGGCATGCTGAAGGGTCACAAGACCTTCAGCAAAGAATTAGCGCCCGTCACTGCTCGGCCACACCCCCGGCCATGACCCTCCCACGCTCGCTTGAAAAAAATATGCAGGACAGCCGAGCGCTCATGCTTGGAAAGTTGGTGACATCACCGCTCTCAAGCATGAGCGTGCTCAGCGGTAGCGTGGTCGCAACATTAGGTAATGATGCTTTGCTTTAGTTTATTTTTAGTACATACAGTAGAATTGAAGCAGGGGGTCTCCAGAGCTGAACTGCATAACTTTAAGGTCCAGGTATCCCCTGCTTCCTGGGGTACAGGATTTAATTGTCCCAGTCACATGGACAATGACGTGGGACATTTAAACTTGCAGGAGATACTAACTGCGGATACGGAAACCTGTATCTCGGGAAGCAGGGTGTTCCCGGACATGATAGTAATGCGGTTCATTCCCTACTTCAATCCTATGTGCTAAAAATAATAATAAAAACAGCGCAATCTGCTGTAAGAGCTGCGCAGAGAGATACAGAGAGGTATTGCTGCTCTCTCTCTGCACAGCTCTTCCAGACTGTTGGTCGGCCCAGTAGGATTAACGCAGCAGGAGTCTCATTCAGAATCGGGGACCTTCGCTACATTAATCCTTTCAGGGCAGTCAGGCTACTGACTTTTGGGCATGGGGTAGCTGCGATCGACCTGCGGTCAGGCTCCATTCAGCTGCAGTTTCCTTGTGCCCAAAACGAACTTGGAAATCTCTGCATCTGTACCACCTACTTGGATTTTAACATTACACCTTTCATGAGATAGATAGTATTCCATGGGTTTGTTCGGCCCCCAAATGAGAAACTTTGCCACACACACTCCATCCTATTTTTTTATCGATTAATGGTTATTTAATATCTGTAATCAGAAAGGAATATGTTTCTCTGTTGATTTTGAGCAAATCTCCTTATAAAGAAGAAAGAGAAGGAGTGGCTCAGTGAGTAAAGACACTGACTGCCATTGAGTTTGGAGCAGGGGAACCTGGTTCAATTCCTGGTTCAATTCCTGGTTCAATTCCTTGTGACCTTGGGCAAGTCAACTTATCGCCTTGTGACTCTGGCACCAAAAAATAGATTGTAAGCTCCACAGGGCAGGGACCTGTGCCTGCAAAATGTCTCTGTAAAGAACTACATAAAGCTAGCAGCGCTATACAAAAACATGCTATGATAATTATTATTACCGTATTTCCTCGATTCTTAGACGCCATCGATTGTAAGACGCACCATCGATTTGGCCCTTACAATCGAGGAAAATTACTTTTTCACCTACCATGTTTCAGGAGAGGTCCCATGTCAGTGGAGGATGAAGCGGGTGGCGATAGCAGGAGAGGTCACACGCCTGCAGATGG
The DNA here is from genome assembly GCF_040206685.1 of Ascaphus truei. Classification (NCBI taxonomy): domain Eukaryota; kingdom Metazoa; phylum Chordata; class Amphibia; order Anura; family Ascaphidae; genus Ascaphus; species Ascaphus truei. The sequence continues at coordinate 17,931,513 of NC_134501.1, forward strand.
TTGAAGATGGACAGCGGGTGGGTGTGTGGCGGGAGGACAGGTCCCAAGTCTGCAGGTGAATGAAGATAAGACAGCGGGTGGGTGGTGGCAGCGGCAGGAGATCATAATAGCAAGAGAACTGAGCAGGAGCAGAGCGGCATAGGGGAACGGCTGGGAAGGAGCACACTGTAACACCGGAAGTTGACCGGTGTCTGACTACCGGTTACAGTGTGATCCTTCTCAGCCATTCTCCTATGCTGCTCTGCTCCTACTCAGCTCTCCTGCTGCTATGATCTCCTGCCGCCCCCACTGCACGCCCACCCGCTGTCTTATTATCTTCATTCACCTGCAGACTTGGAACCTGTCCTGCCGCTGCAGTCCCGCTCACTGGCCATCTTCAACCATCTGCAGACGTGGCACCTCTCCTGCCGCCACCACCCACTTCATCCTCTGTTGACATGGGACCACTCCTGAAACATGGTAAGTGAAAAGACGGGTTTAGTACTGTGGACACTTTAAAAAAAAAAAATAATTATACATCGATTCTAAGACGCACCCTGATTTCAGACATGTGAAAATAGGAAAAAAGGTGTGTCTTAGAATCGAGGAAATAGGGTATTATAAAGAAAAAAAAGCTGATTTTTTAACCTGATGCATTGAAAATAGTGCGAAATAAAAAAGGCCTCTCTATTCTGATGCTCATTTTGTGGATCACATGAAATATCCAGATAATTCTCAAAACAGAAGTTGTAGCAGACTGACACATTTAATCATCTCATTTTCTGACAAGGCAAGTGACTACAGCAGAACTAACACTCATTTTTATACTGTGCTGCCTCAGTGCACCTTGGACTTAATCTAAGCAATGGAGCCCATGCTGGTATAGTTTAGACTATTACATTTTTCATCCTGTCAGAATTGAAGGTTCATCAGTTTAGACTACTGGATGGATGCCAATAGTGGAACATTATATGAAAGATATTAATGTATTGTAATAATCAAAATATATAAGACCAAGAATTTTGAGTTTTGTATTTTCAAAAGGGTGACTTTATGTTTCTTCCATCAAATTATTTGTATTCATGTGTAAAATATGATATTAAAAGAAGATTAAAGGATAAAGTTACTCACTTTGCAGATAAACTAACCTTTGGGATATTAAGGTTTCTTTTTAATTCCGTCTCTGAGAGGAATATACCAGATTCTGGAAAAAAAATAATCTGATTTTAACAGCTTTGAGAATTGTTAATTTATGTCTCTCATCATCTTGGAACTGTCACAAACCATTGTCTAGACCACAAATAAATACATTATAAATGGAGGAACATTACCATATAAAAGTTCTGAATCGCCTTTCTATTTGAAAGATTTATTCTCTTATGAAAGTCTCCAAACACTTGAAATGCTGCAACATTTCAGTGACATTTCTGCAGAGACTAATGGCCCATCGGATTAACACAGCAGGGGTCCGTTGCAGTCCCATTCAGTTTGAATGGGACTGCCAGGGACCCCCACTGTTAATCCGATGGGCCATTAGTCTGTCTGCAGAAATGCTGCAGCATGTACCCAGCATGTACCTGGATCTTGTTGGTGATAGCCCCAGATTTGTTTTAGAATATTCATCGGCACTACAGTAACTTCTCAAAAAAAAATGTATCTTGCAATTATTACTTCACTTTTAATAGTCAAATTCCCTGTAATTATTATGGCATTTCCTGCAAATGTAGTGGCGTATGGTAGCTATATGTTTAAACATTATTTCTGTTGCCGTTAAACATTTCAAGTAATTTCTACTGAAAGTGTAAATGAACTTTAGGAGAATGTGTTAATTTCCCATTACACTAAGAATGTTTTATTGAGCTCATGATACCTTTTAATGGATCAGCATGCAAGCTCTGCACAGATGTGCCTGAACTGTCAATATATCACACGTCTCTTCTGATGTACTCTACATACTGTGTAAGACCACATCTCAAAGGCTTGTGAGGCCTCAAAACCTCATATACATTCATGACTGAAGATTAAAAATATAGGCATTATTTTCATGGTGGCTCAATGGACGGTATGGCACCCTACAAAGAATATGACACTTTCAAATGTGAAATTCTCCACAGGTTCCATCTTTTGCTTAGTAACATAAGTACAAAAAATGCAGATGAATGCAAAGCACAAGGTACTGTATTGGGCTGAATAGTTTTCAATACCTGTATTGTGCCTACTAGGAAAATGCTATATTTTATACTGCGTTGTGGAAATAGCGAGTAAATTTTGCTTTTATTATCTGTGCATGGTCAGTATACTGTTTTATACGAAACATCAGAATCCGGGTTCTCAACCCAATCAGTGGCTTTTAGCAAGAAAATAAATTATATCATCAATATTTTTAACATTTGTAATTTAAAAAATTCGTAATACGTTCTCTCTCGGTCAGCAAAACACAATAAGTTAAGTACAATATCACATCCTCCATATTTGTCGGATTTCAACATTTGCAGTAATAAATATATCAATTTATTCACAATAAAGCTCTACGTAATTTGAACGCTGAAACATTAAAATCAGAAATACTGCAGTTCTTGGATGAAGTTCACAACGATGACCGAAGACAGCCTCTCTAAGGCATTTGGCAAGGAACGAGCAAAATGGTCAACATTCTGTGGTTAAATGTAGCACGTTTCCACTGTATTTATATTTCTGACATTTCACCCTGTACACTGAAACAACAGGATGGATCCGTGCTATTAAGATGTCTCAATCATTGTGAGGTTTAACAGCTCGTCCCTGGGTCCATGTTCTTGTTGGCGGTGTAAAGTCCTAGAGATTTCTTGCAAGTATTACATAATCCCATTGTTAGCTGGAGACTAGGAAAGCTGATTTGAAGGGAAACACAGGTTGACCATGTCAAGCCTCGCATGTGCTCTTCAAACACTTCAATGTGATTGTCTGATTGCAGATTCAAGTAACATGTTCGACTCCTGTGTTGTTCTGCACTGTCATCTGTCTCGTGTGCACTCACTGCTTAGCGTCTAAGTTTCATGCGCTGAACATTGCCAGCATTCTGAGTGGTAGTTTGCTGAGGCATCTCATTGTTATGCAACACAAACTCTGTCCAAGATAAGTTGTCTCCGCACAATTGTATCTTCTGGAAACTAATTTCAGAGGGGAATGCAAACTCTCTCTAAACTAAGTTGTCTTCTGGTGATTGTTCCGGCAACTCATTGCTACGACCAGTTCGAGTTCGATCAATTTCACGGCCCTGCTGGGAGTTTTGCGTGGCTTGGTGCATTGGAGTTTTGGCGGGCCTCTTAGGCCTTGGTCCCGCTGCGGCCGGCAGCGAGCGTGGCCGCGGATCACCAGCTGCTTGCCTCCATTCTGTAGGTCCCCACTGGCTTCTTCTGATGTGGCTGACTATGTGCTGTGACGCGTCAGCCAGCCAGCCGGAGCTACAAGGAGCTTGTGGTCACGTCACGTGACACGCAAGGGAGCCAATCCTCCGTTCTGATCACCCCCCCCGTTCCAATTTCCCACCTTGCTCCGATTCGCCCCGTGTGTATTTGCCTGTTTGTGTGAGTGCCTGTGTGTGTGAGTGCCTTTGAGTGTGTGAGAGTGGAGGGGAGCAGGGAAGGAGCTGCGGGTGTGTGTCTTGGGTTTTTTTTGTTAAATTTTGGCTGGCTCGGAAGGAGGGAGCGGTGATGCGCGAGAGGCAGAAAATTTGTATCTCCCGCTCCCTACAGACCGCAAGTAGCGGTCAATTGCCTGTCAGTGCACCGCCTGTCTGCAAAGGCCTTACCTTTCTCCAAAGTGGCATCTCTTCCTGCTACATTGTGTTGCTGTGCTGGCAGGAGGAGATGCCGGCTCCATAGCGAAGGTACGAGGCATTTACAGACAGACAGATTTTCCGGGACCCAGGACTAGAGTTATGACAAAGGCCCTCCCACCCCATGTCGGCAGTCCAGCCAACACCCTCTATTTTCCCCCTCTTTCTATGTATTTTTCTCCCCCATCTCATTCTTACCCCCTCTCTTCCTCACTCACTCCCCCCTCACCACCTCTCCACACATACAATCCCCCACCACAATAATGACTAACCCCCAAATACATACAAAATCCCCACACACATACAAAAATAGCCCCCCTAAATACATACAAAAATTGCTCCCCCAATACATACAAAAAAACCCACCAACCCCCAAATACATACAAACCTCCCACCCCCCAAATACATCCAAAAAAGCATGCCAAAGTCATTGCAAGGAGCACTCTCTGTATTGAAAATCCTTCTTAGAAAAAGACCCTCACAGGCTTTGTTTTCTTGAGTTTGTTCTGGAGTTTTATTTTGATGAGCAGTTTTCATTCTCTTCCTTGCTTCTTCTCCAGAACGAGATGGCTCCACCTAGTCTTCAAGGGTTTTCTTGCTTTGCATTATCTGAGAATTGCTTTGTCGTCTCAACTCCGCTTCGTCTGATTTCTCTTGTACACAATTCCCACATTCTCTTAGCCGCATTAGCGCGTTTGTTATTTTTGAATAGTTTCCCCATTTTTCGTCTCTATAGAAAAATTGATTAACACATTAAAAGTCCTAATAGGACAAAGATTCATAACACGGAATGAAACACCTTGACTCTTTTTCCACTGTCTCAGAGGAGGATGTGTCGCTGTTGATCGCCTCCTCTCCCTCTACCACTTGCCCTCTTGACCCCATTCCCTCCTATCTCCTAAAACCTCTAGCTCCTACTATAATCCCTACGCTCACACACATTTTTAACTCCTCCCTCTGCTCTGGAACCTTTCCATCCTCCTTCAAACATGCAACAGTCATACCATTACTCAAAAACAACAAGCTTGACCCTACCTGTCTTTCTAACTATCGACCTGTCTCCCTCCTGCCTTTTGCCTCTAAACTCCTTGAACGTCTTGTATTCTCTCGCTTGCTCCATTTTCTCAACACCTATTCTCTCCTAGACCCTCTACAATCTGGCTTCCGCTCTGCTCACTCCACCGAAACAGCCCTCACTAAAATAACTGACGACCTCCATGCTGCCAAACACAGAGGTCATTACACTCTGCTCATATTACTCGACCTCTCTGCAGCATTTGACACAGTGGACCACCCTCTTCTCCTCCACATTCTCCATACTCTAGGTATTCGGAACAAAGCTCTATCCTGGATCTCATCCTACCTCTCCCATCGTACTTTCAGTGTCTCTTCTGCTAACACCTCCTCCTCCTCTATTGATCTCTCTGTGGGGGTACCCCAGGGCTCTGTCCTGGGACCTCTTCTCTTTTCTCTGTAGACACTCTCTCTAGGTGACCTAATAACATCTTTTGGGTTTAAATATCACCTCTATGCCGACGACACACAAATATACTTTTCAACACCTGTCCTTACACCTGCTGTACAAACCAAAGTTTCTGAATGTCTCTCTGCTATATCATCCTGGATGGCCCTCCGCCACCTTAAACTCAACATGGCTAAAACAGAGCTCCTCATACTTCCTCCCAAACCTGGCCCTACTACCTCCTTCCACATTACTGTTGGAACTACAATCATTCACCCAGTAGCCCAAGCACGCTGCCTAGGGGTCACACTCGACTCCTCTTTCACATTCGCCCCTCACATTCAAAACATTTTTTAAAACTTGTCGCTTTTTCCTCCGCAATATAACAAAGATACGCCCTTTCCTCTGTTGCTCGACTGCTAAAACTCTGACTCAGGCCCTCATTCTCTCCCGTCTTGATTACTGTAACCTCCTGCTGTCCGGCCTTCCTGCCTCTCACCTGTCTCCCCTACAATCTATCCTAAACGCTGCTGCCAGAATCACTCTACTCTTTCCTAGATCTGTCTCAGCATCTCCCCTCCTGAAATCCCTCTCCTGGCTTCCGATCAAATCCCGCATCTCACATTCCATTCTTCTCCTCACTTTTAAAGCTTTACACTCTTCTGCCTCTCCTTACATCTCAGCCCTAATTTCTCGCTATGCACCACCCCGACTCTTGCGTTCTGCTCAAGGATGTCTTCTTTCTACCCCCTTTGTATCTAAAGCCCTCTCCCGCCTTAAACCTTTCTCACTTTCTGCCCCAC